>NW_021822911.1:5956801-6239301 GCF_901001165.1 Salmo trutta | reverse complement strand
TGTGTCTGTGTGTGTGTGTGTGTTTGTCCAGTGTATGTGTGTGTGTTTGTCCAGTGTGTGTGTGTGTGTGTGTGTGTGTGTGTGTGTGTGTGTTTGTCCAGTGTGTATGTCTCCAGTGTGTGTGTGTGTGTGTGTTTGTCCAGTGTGTGTGTGTGTGTGTGTGTGTGTGTGTGTGTGTGTGTGTGTGTGTGTGTGTGTGTGTGTTTGTCCAGTGTGTGTGTGTGTGTTTGTCCTGTGTGTGTGTGTGTGTGTGTGTTTGTCCTGTGTGTGTGTGTGTGTGTGTGTGTGTGTGTTTGTCCAGTGTGTGTGTGTGTGTCCAGTGTGTGTGTGTGTCCAGTGTGTGTGTGTGTGTGTGTGTCCAGTGTGTGTGTGTGTGTTTGTCCAGTGTGTGTGTGTGTGTGTGTGTTTGTCCAGTGTGTGTGTGTGTGTTTGTCCAGTGTGTGTGTGTGTGTGTTTGTCCAGTGTGTGTGTGTGTGTGTGTGTTTGTCCTGAGTGTGTGTGTGTGTCCAGTGTGTGTGTGTGTGTGTGTGTCCTGTGTGTGTGTGTCCAGTGAGTGTGTGTGTGTGTCCAGTGTGTGTCCTGTGTGTGTGTGTCCAGTGAGTGTTTGTCCAGTGAGTGTGTGTGTGTGTGTGTGTCCAGTTTGTCCAGTGTGTGTGTGTGTGTGTCCAGTGTGTGTGTGTGTGTTTGCCCAGTGTTTGTGTATGTGTGTGTGTGAGTCCAGTGTGTGTGTGTGTGTGTGTGTGTCCAGTTTGTCCAGTGTGTGTGTGTGTGTGTCCAGTGTGTGTGTGTGTGTTTGTCCAGTGTGTGTGTGTGTGTGTTTGTCCAGTGTGTGTGTGTGTGTGTGTTTGTCCAGTGTGTGTGTGTGTGTTTGTCCAGTGTGTGTGTGTGTGTGTGTGTGTTTGTCCTGTGTGTGTGTGTGTGTGTTTGTCCTGTGTGTGTGTGTGTGTGTGTCCAGTGTGTGTGTGTGTGTGTGTGTGTCCTGTGTGTGTGTCCAGTGAGTGTGTGTGTGTGTGTCCAGTGTGTGTGTGTGTGTGTCCTGTGTGTGTGTGTCCAGTGTGTGTGTGTGTGTGTGTCCTGTTTGTCCAGTGTGTGTGTGTGTTTGTCCAGTGAGTGTGTGTGTGTCCAGTGTGTGTGTGTGTGTGTGTTTGTCCAGTGTTTGTGTGTGTGTGTGTGTGTGTGAGTCCAGTGTGTGTGTGTGTGTGTGTGAGTGTGTTTGTCCAGTGTGTGTGTGTGTTTGTCCAGTGTGTGTGTGTGTTTGTCCAGTGTGTGTGTGTGTGTTTGTCCAGTGTGTGTGTGTGTGTTTGTCCAGTGAGTGTGTGTGTTTGTCCAGTGTGTGTGTGTGTTTGTCCAGTGTTTGTGTGTGTGTGTTTGTCGTGTGTGTGTGTATATGTCCAGTGTTTGTGTGTGTGTGTGTGTGTGTGTGTGTGTGTGTGTGTGTGTGAGTCCAGTGTGTGTGTGTGTGTGTGTGTGAGTCCAGTGTGTGTGTGTGTCCAGTGTGTGTGTGTGTGTGTCCAGTGTGTGTTTGTCTAGTGTGTGTGTGTGTGTGTGTTCAGTGTGTTCAGTGTGTGTGTGTGTGTGTTTGTATCCAGTGTGTGTGAGTCCAGTGTGTGTGTGTGTGTGTGTGAGTCCAGTGTGTGTGTGTGTGTGTGTGTGTGTCCAGTGTGTGTTTGTCTAGTGTGAGTTCAGTGTGTTCAGTGTGTGTGTGTGTGTGTTTGTATCCAGTGTGTGTGTGTCCAGTGTGTGTGTGTGTGTGTGTGTTTGTCCAGTGTATGTGTGTGTGTTTGTCCAGTGTGTGTGTGTGTGTGTGTGTGTGTGTTTGTCCAGTGTGTGTGTCTCCAGTGTGTGTGTGTGTGTGTGTGTTTGTCCAGTGTGTGTGTGTGTGTGTGTGTGTGTGTGTGTGTGTGTGTGTGTGTTTGTCCAGTGTGTGTGTGTTTGTTTGTCCTGTGTGTGTGTGTGTGTTTGTCCTGTGTGTGTGTGTGTTTGTCCAGTGTGTGTGTGTGTGTGTGTGTCCAGTGTGTGTGTGTGTCCAGTGTGTGTGTGTGTGTGTGTCCAGTGTGTGTGTGTGTGTTTGTCCAGTGTGTGTGTGTGTGTGTGTTTGTTTGTCCTGTGTGTGTGTGTGTTTGTCTAGTGTGTGTGTGTGTGTGTGTTTGTCCAGTGTGTGTATGTGTGTGTGTTTGTCCTGTGTGTGTGTGTGTGTGTCCAGTGTGTGTGTGTGTGTGTCCAGTGAGTGTGTGTGTGTGTCCAGTGTGTGTCCTGTGTGTGTGTGTCCAGTGAGTGTTTGTCCAGTGAGTGTGTGTGTGTGTGTGTGTGTCCTGTTTGTCCAGTGTGTGTGTGTGTGTGTCCAGTGTGTGTGTGTGTGTTTGTCCAGTGTTTGTGTGTGTGTGTGTGTGAGTCCAGTGTGTGTGTGTGTGTGTGTGAGTCCAGTGTGTGTGTGTGTGTGTGTGTGAGTCCAGTGTGTGTGTGTGTTTGTCCGGTGTGTGTGTGTGTTTGTCCAGTGTGTGTGTGTGTTTGTCCAGTGTGTGTGTGTGTGTTTGTCGTGTGTGTGTGTGTTTGTCCAGTGTTTGTGTGTGTGAGTGTGTGTGTGAGTCCAGTGTGTGTGTGTGTCCAGTGTGTGTTTGTCTAGTGTGTGTGTGTGTGTGTTCAGTGTGTTCAGTGTGTGTGTGTGTGTGTTTGTATCCAGTGTGTGTGTGTCCAGTGTGTGTGTGTGTGTGTGTTTGTCCAGTGTGTGTGTGTGTGTGTGTGTCCAGTGTGTGTGTGTGTGTGTGTGTGTGTGTGTGTGTGTGCGTTTGTCCAGTGTGTGTGTGTTTGTGTTTGTCCAGTGTATTTTTCCAGTGTGTGTGTGTGTGTGCGCCCAGTGTGTGTGTGTGAGGTCAGTGTGTGTGCATGTCCAGTGTGTGTGTGTATGTATGTCCTGTGTGTGTGTGTGTGTTTGTCCAGTGTGTGTGTGTGTGTGTGTGTTTGTCCAGTGTGTGTGCCCAGTGTGTGTTCAGTGGGTGTGTGGGTGTATGTGTGTGTGTGTGTGTGTCCAGTTATTATTTCAGGGACACTGAAGAGCCAACATAATCAACCCACAACCCTGGATAGAGGGCCTCAGTGAATGTGGAGGTGAATGTGATCAGGTGGGTCAGTGTGTCAGAGGAGGCTCTATAGAAGGACAGAGTGCCGGCTGGCCAGCTGTTTTTCTGCTTACCGCTACAGTGTGGAACATGGTGGAGAGAATAGAATGAAACCTGGGATTAGAAAATGTGAGTGTTGACTGCTGTGAAGAATATGACTAAGAATAAGTCTTAATTCAAGTTTAGTCAAAGACCACCATCATTACTGACTTGGTCATATTAAATATCAGCTGTAGTTCTACAGAAGCAGAAATCAGGGACACCAAAGTTTACAAAGAGTTGATATGACAACGTCTGTGTGTGTGTGTGTGTAATTAATGTGAATAAGTGTGTTTTATGTGTGTGTTTTATATTACCATGTGATCATTCAACAAGTCTCAAGTTACCTTAACTTCTCCTTTTGATACCTAGAAACATCTACATTAAATGAATTAGTGAAAAGTGAGTTAACATTCTAATGTGAATGATGATGATTTCTAATATTGTGTCTGGTTTCATCCATCTGTGATCTCACACTGGACCTAAACACAGTAAACAGACTCCTCTCTCTGTCTGAGGAGAACAGAAAGGTGACATGGAGGGGAGAGGAGCAGCCGTATCCTGATCACCCAGAGAGATTTCAGTACTGGAGACAGGTGCTGTGTAGAGAGGGTCTGACTGGGCGCTGTTACTGGGAGGTAGAGTGGAGTGGGATAATGGGGGCTGGTATAGGAGTGACATATAAAGGAATCAGCAGGAGAGGATGGGTTAATGACTGTTGTCTTGGACACAATGACAAGTCCTGGAGTCTGTTCTGCTCTGACAACAGATACATTGCCTGGCATAATAACAATCTCACTACCATAGACGTCCCCCCCTCCAGCTCCCACAGAGTAGGAGTATATCTGGACTGGCCAGCCGGCACTCTGTCCTTCTACAGATTCTCCTCTGACACACTGACCCACCTGATCACATTCACCTCCACATTCACTGAGCCCCTCTATCCAGGGTTTAGGGTTTATGATGTTGGCTCTTCAGTGTCCCTGAAATAACACACACACACACACACACACACACACACTGGACACACACAAAAACACACACACTGGACACACACAACACACACACACACACACACACACACACACACACACACACACACACATACACACTGGACACAAACTGGACTCACACACACACACACACACACACTGGACACAAACTGGACACACACTGGACACACACACACACACTGAACACACACACACACTCAACACACAGACACACACTCAACACAGACACACACTGAACACACACACACACACACGCACACACTGGACACACACACGCACACACTGGACACACACACACACACACTGGACACACACACACACTGGACACACACAAACACACACACTGGACACACACACACACACACACACACACTAGACACACACAAACACACAGGACACACACACACACTCACACACACACACACTGGACACACACACACACACACACTGGACACAGACACACACACTGGACACAAACTGGACTCACACACACACACACACACACACACTGGACACAAACTGGACACACACACACACACACACACACACACTGAACACACACACACACACTGGACACAAACTGGACACAAACTGGACACACACACATAAACAAACACTCAACACACACACACTCAACACACACACACACACACTCAACACAGACACACACTGAACACACACACACTGGACACACACACACACACTGGACACACACACACTGAACAAACACACACTCTGGACACACACACACACACACACTGGACACACACACACACACACACACACACACTGGACACACACACACACACACACACACTGAAACACACACACACACTGGACACAGACACACGCTGGCCACCCACTCAAACTGGACAAACACACATACACACAAACAATGGAATGACACACACACACACACTCACTCAAACGACATACAAACACACTGGAAACACACTGGACACACACACACACACACACTGGAAACACACACACACTGGACACACACACTCACTGGACACACACACTGACACACACACACTGGACACACACACGCTTGACACACACACGCTTGACACACTGGATACACACACACCAACACACCGGATACACACACACACACACCGGATACACACACACACACACACCGGATACACACACACACACACCGGATACACACACACACACACTGAACACACACACACTGGACACTCACACGTGACAGGCTTGTAGTATTTTCTGATCTTTTACCACTTTGCATTTTTTATGATATATTTTACTGTTTGTGTTTGTACCACAGGAGGTTGGTGGGACCTTATTTAGGGAGGACAGGCTTGTAATGGCTGGAGTGGAATAAGTGGAATGGTATCAAACACGTGGTTTCCATGTGTTCCATTTCATTCACTCTGTTCCAGACATTATTATGAGCCGTCCTCCCCTCAGCAGCCTCCTCTGGTATGTACTGTCCTGTATGTGAGAGAGATCCAACAAGGAATTACAATGTATGTATTACTTTTAATACCTGCAAATGACAAATAAACTACTGGAACTCCTTATGAATGTCTGCAGCCGACAAGAGGTGAAAATATTACCGGAATATTCTGCAAAATGTTGATGAAGACGTCACTCAATCCACCCAAAACAACATGCAGTCTTTGCACAAGACTCCCATGAAGTTATAGTGTGACGTTATGAGTCGATGTTAAAGTAACATTCTCACAACATACTGCACTTGTTTTATCCTGTTTTAGATGTATCCTCTGTTTAAACATTTAAACTCTTACAATAACACTGTTAAAATACCAATGTGATCATTTCTTGTCTTTTATGTTGGAAAAACAAATTGTACAATTATATGTGGACATACGCCCCATAGTTGTACAAGTATACATGGTTATATTGTACTTTTCATAATAAAACATACTTGAAACAAGAAAAAGCATGTTAATTGTGAAAACAATTTCATTATTGATTTTAAATTGCTTCTCCCTGTCTCATGTTGACGTTTGTCATGAATCTTGACCTGGAGGCAGAACTGTGCGATTTCCTCTAGATATGTCAGCTGCAAAGTCAGAATTGGCTGTGCAAAATAATGTTGTTTTATGGTCTTAATTTAAGGGAAGGATTAGCAGTGTGGTTAGGGTTGAGGTTAGGATTAAAATCGGACTGTATTACTTTGTGCCTGTGCCAGCTAGGGAATACATTGCTGAACTGCCTCCAGGGCAAGATTCATGACAATAAATGCCAACCTGCCTCCCAGTCGTCCCCTCCTTATCTTTACAAGGCTGCAGAACATGCAAGCTAGTGATGTGGTGGTTCTCTCATAACCCTCAGTCCCCAGGTGGGTAGATGGTAGGTTGAATAAAGAGAAGCTAGTGTTGTGGGGGTTCTCTCATAACCCTCAGTCCCCAGGTGGGTAGATGGCAGGTTGAATAAAGAGAAGCTAGTGATGTGGGGGTTCTCTCATAACCCTCAGTCCCCAGGTGGGTAGATGGCAGGTTGAATAAAGAGAAGCTAGTGATGTGGGGGTTCTCTCATAACCCTCAGTCCCCAGGTGGGTAGATGGCAGGTTGAATAAAGAGAAGCTAGTGATGTGGGGGTTCTCTCATAACCCTCAGTCCCCAGGTGGGTAGATGGCAGGTTGAATAAAGAGAAGCTAGTGATGTGGGGGTTCTCTCATAACCCTCAGTCCCCAGGTGGGTAGATGGCAGGTTGAATAAAGAGAAGCTAGTGATGTGGGGGTTCTCTCATAACCCTCAGTCCCCAGGTGGGTAGATGGCAGGTTGAATAAAGAGAAGCTAGTGATGTGGGGGTTCTCTCATAACCCTCAGTCCCCAGGTGGGTAGATGGCAGGTTGAATAAAGAGCAGCTAGTGATGTGGGGGTTCTCTCATAACCCTCAGTCCCCAGGTGGGTAGATGGCAGGTTGAATAAAGAGAAGCTAGTGATGTGGGGGTTCTCTCATAACCCTCAGTCCCCAGGTGGGTAGATGGCAGGTTGAATAAAGAGAAGCTAGTGATGTGGGGGTTCTCTCATAACCCTCAGTCCCCAGGTGGGTAGATGACAGGTTGAGTAAAGAGAAGCTAGTGATGTGGGGGTTCTCTCATAACCCTCAGTCCCCAGGTGGGTAGATGACAGGTTGAATAAAGAGAAAAAAAAAGGCATAACTCAATATTAGGAAGGTATCCTTAATATTTTGTCCACTCAGTGGCTCTGACCCTTTACGTAACAGTCAATCCTCTTTACCAGGAAACCTTCTTTAAATTTCCCCAAATGCTTCCACACTGATGCTCTCTCACAGCTGCTCCAGGGCCTCTTGGGTTGAGGAGTCATTCTCTTCTAACCTGATCACAGCTGCTCCAGGGCCTCTTGTGTTGAGGAGTCATTCTCTTCTAACCTGATCACAGCTGCTCCAGGGCCTCTTGGGTTGAGGAGTCATTCTCTTCTAACCTAATCACAGCTGCTCCAGGGCCTCTTGGGTTGAGGAGTCATTCTCTTCTAACCTGATCACAGCTGCTCCAGGAAGTCTTGGGTTGAGGAGTCATTCTCTTCTAACCTGATCACAGCTGCTCCAGGGCCTCTTGGGTTGAGGAGTCATTCTCTTCTAACCTGATCACAGCTGCTCCAGGGCCTCTTGGGTTGAGGAGTCATTCTCTTCTAACCTGATCACAGCTGCTCCAGGGCCTCTTGGGTTGAGGAGTCATTCTCTTCTAGCCTGATCACAGCTGCTCCAGGGCCTCTTGGGTTGAGGAGTCATTCTCTTCTAACCTGATCACAGCTGCTCCAGGGCCTCTTGGGTTGAGGAGTCATTCTCTTCTAACCTGATCACAGCTGCTCCAGGGCCTCTGGGGTTGAGGAGTCATTCTCTTCTAACCTAATCACAGCTGCTCCAGGGCCTCTTGGGTTGAGGAGTCATTCTCTTCTAACCTAATCACAGCTGCTCCAGGGCCTCTTGGGTTGAGGAGTCATTCTCTTCTAACCTGATCACAAACAAAGACAAGATTCAAACAAATAAACATGATAATGCAACATAATAGGGGGGGGTATAGGGAAGGTAGGGGAGAGGAGGGGGGTATAGGGAAGGTAGGGGAGAGGAGGGGGGTATAGGGAAGGTAGGGGAGAGGAGGGGGGTATAGGAAGATAGGGGAGAGGAGGGGGGTATAGGGAAGGTAGGGGAGAGGAGGGGGTGTAGGGAAGGTAGAGAGATGAGGGGGGTATAGGGAAGGTAGGGGAGAGGAGGGGGTATATGGAAGGTAGGGGAGAGGAGGGGGTATAGGAGGTAGGGGAGAGGAGGGGGGTATAGGGAAGGTAGGGGAGAGGAGGGGGTATAGGGAAGGTAGGGGAGAGGAGGGGGGTATAGGGAAGGTAGGGGAGAGGAGGGGGTATAGGGAAGGTAGGGGAGAGGAGGGGGGTATAGGGAAGGTAGGGGAGAGGAGGGGGGTATAGGGAAGGTAGGGGAGAGGAGGGGGGTATAGGGAAGGTAGGGGAGAGGAGGGGGGTAAAGGGAAGATAGGGGAGAGGAGGGGGGTATAGGGAAGGTAGAGGAGAGGAGGGGGTGTAGGGAAGGTAGAGAGATGAGGGGGGTATAGGGAAGGTAGGGGAGAGGAGGGGGGTATATGGAAGGTAGGGGAGAGGAGGGGGTATAGGGAAGGTAGGGGAGAGGAGGGGGTATAGGGAAGGTAGGGGAGAGGAGGGGGTATGGGAAGGTAGGGAGAGGAGGGGTATAGGGAAGGTAGGGGAGAGGAGGGGGTATAGGGAAGGTAGGGAGAGGAGGGGGTATAGGGAAGGTAGGGAGAGGGGGTATAGGGAAGGTAGGGGAGAGGAGGGGGTATAGGGAAGGTAGAGGAGAGGAGGGGTATAGGGAAGGTAGGGGAGAGGAGGGGGGTATAGGGAAGGTAGGGGAGAGGAGGGGGTATAGGGAAGGTAGGGGAGAGGAGGGGGTATAGGGAAGGTAGGGGAGAGGAGGGGGTATAGGGAAGGTAGGGGAGAGGAGGGGGGGTATAGGGAAGGTAGGGGAGAGGAGGGGGGGTATAGGGAAGGTAGGGGAGAGGAGGGGGTATAGGGAAGGTAGGGGAGAGGAGGGGGTATAGGGAAGGTAGGTGAGAGGAGGGGGTATAGGGAAGGTAGGGAGAGGAGGGGGGTATAGGAAGGTAGGGAGAGGAGGGGGTATAGGGAAGGTAGGGGAGAGGAGGGGGGTTATAGGGAAGGTAGGGGAGAGGAGGGGGTATAGGGAAGGTAGGGGAGAGGAGGGGGTATAGGGAAGGTAGGGGAGAGGAGGGGGTATAGGGAAGGTAGGGGAGAGGAGGGGGGTTATAGGGAAGGTAGGGGAGAGGGAGGGGGTATAGGGAAGGTAGGGGAGAGGAGGGGGTATAGGGAAGGTAGGGAGAGGAGGGGGTATAGGGAAGGTAGGGGAGAGGAGGGGGTATAGGGAATGTAGGGGAGAGGAGGGGGTATAGGGAAGGTAGGGGAGAGGAGGGGGGTATAGGGAAGGTAGGGGAGAGGAGGGGGGTATAGGGAAGGTAGAGGAGAGGAGGGGGTATAGGGAAGGTTGGGGAGAGGAGGGGGTATAGGGAAGGTAGGGAGAGGAGGGGGGTATAGGGAAGGTAGGGGAGAGGCGGGGGTATAGGGAAGGTAGGGAGAGGAGGGGGGGTATAGGGAAGGTAGGGGAGAGGAGGGGGGTATAGGGAAGGTAGGGGAGAGGAGGGGGGTATAGGGAAGGTAGGGGAGAGGAGGGGGTATAGGGAAGGTAGGGGAGAGGAGGGGTATAGGGAAGGTAGGGGAGAGGAGGGGGTATAGGAAAGGTAGGGGAGAGGAGGGGGGTATAGGGAAGGTAGGGGAGAGGAGGGGGGTATAGGGAAGGTAGGGGAGAGGAGGGGGTATAGGGAAGGTAGGGGAGAGGAGGGGGGCAAAGGGAAAGTATGGGAGAGGAGGGGGGGTATAGGGAAGGTAAGGGAGAGGAGGGGGGTACAGGGAAGGTAGGGGAGAGGAGGGGGGTATAGGGAAGGTAGAGGAGAGGAGGGGGTATAGGGAAGGTTGGGGAGAGGAGGGGGTATAGGGAAGGTAGGGAGAGGAGGGGGGTATAGGGAAGGTAGGGGAGAGGCGGGTGGTATAGGGAAGGTAGGTTAGAGGAGGGGGTATAGGGAAGGTAGGGGAGAGGCGGGTGGTATAGGGAAGGTAGGGGAGAGGAGGGGGTATAGGGAAGGTAGGGGAGAGGAGGGGGTATAGGGAAGGTAGGGGAGAGGAGGGGGTTATAGGAAAGGTAGGGGAGAGGAGGGGGGTATAGGGAAGGTAGGGAGAGGAGGGGGGTATAGGGAAGGTAGGGGAGAGGAGGGGGTATAGGGAAGGTAGGGGAGAGGAGGGGGGCAAAGGGAAAGTATGGGAGAGGAGGGGGGGTATAGGGAAGGTAAGGGAGAGGAGGGGGGTACAGGGAAGGTAGGGGAGAGGAGGGGGGTAAAGGGAAGGTAGGGGAGAGGAGGGGGTATAGGGAAGGTAGGGGAGAGGAGGGGGGACTTCCTCCATGTCAGGTAAGCAGCCTCCAAGTCTACCCTCACCAACTGACCAGACTGAGTGAGTTCTGAATATCCCTCTCTGTCCTCTGATGCTGCGTCCAAGTCTTCTTGGGTCTTTCTGGTGTCTCTGTCTTGACTCTTTAGTAAGTTTTTTCAGTTCTTTCCCAGGCTGCCTGAAAAACACAAAAAGATGGCACATACATAAGAGTTATAAACTATCAAAATAAAGAGAGTCGCACACTCCATATATAAACTCCCAGTAATTGAATGGGTATTTACCAACGTTTCAGCATCACTGTGCCTTCTTCAGGGTGATGTCATCAATACTTGAACCAGGTTATGTAGACAAACAGTGCAATTAGTGTAACCAATGACAATAGAGAGGGGTGTGTCATAATGATTAAGTTAATTACAATGAATTAATGAAACTGTTTAAAAAAACAATAGTTTATGGCAAATTAAATATTAAACAATAGTAGTCTATATTATATATATCATAATGACAATAACACAAAAACACTACACAGTGAGACCAAATAGCTCAGAATGAGTTAGTCTAATCAAGGAGTCAAATCATAGATGTGTAATAATGTGATTGTGATTGACTCTACATAAAGTAATGAGAGAAAAATTGACAGGGGTTTCCCCACCGTGCTTGGAGAGGAAACATTCAATGTGCCAGTGGATGAGTGGACACATGAGACGTGGCTTCCAGTTCCTGTGAGGAGGTAGTTGACAAAGGTAGTGGAGTGGTCATCACTTGTTAAATCATGGAACAGGAGGGGACTTAGCTGGAAATACAAACAGCAGATACGTTCCCTTGAAGCTGAGCCATCGTAGGTTAGAACAACAAGTTTGTCCATGAAGATAAACACGGAATTCACATCTCGCCCACTTGGCAAATCAAAGTAGCCCAAGAAACTTTTTCTGAATAAAGCCCTGATCATCCACATACAGTACCTGAAGATAACTGAGAACGGCAAGCAGACTGGTGGCAACCATAGGTCCCAGAGTGGGATGGGGGGAATTTTTTTTGCCCTGGGGCCCAGAGTTTGTCCTTATCTGTTGACCTAACCAGGACATCTCTGGACCCTATAAGGTATGACAGTGATGAATCAGTTGTAAAAAGGTTTTGCAAGGGCTATGATGGGAACAGTTTGTCCTTATCTGTTGACTAAACCAGGAAAACTCTGGACCCTATAAGGTATGACAGTGAGGAATCAGTTGTAAAAGGTTTTGTAAGGGCTCTGATGGAACCAGTTTTAACTAAATCAGGGCACATGGTTTTAATAACTCTTAGGGCTCGCATACCGCTAGCGAAACACCTACGACAACATCCGGTGAAATTGCAGAGCGCCAAAATCAAAATAGAAATATCGTAATATTAAACATTCATGAAAATACAAGTGTCATACATCATTTAAAAGCTTAGAATCATGGCAATGAACTGCATTGTCAGAATTCAAAAAGGCTTTACAGTGAAAGCATAGCATTCGATTATCTGAGGACAGCATCCCACAACAACATATTTTCCAAACAAGCACAGGCGTCACAGAATCCCAAATAGCGATAAAATAAATCACTTACCTTTGAAGATCTTCCTCTGTTTGCAATCCCAAGGGTCCCAGCTACACAATGAATGGTCATTTTGTTCGATAAAGTCCTTCTTTATATCCCAAAATAGTCTGTTTAGCAGGCGCCATGACTTCAGACATCCACTCCTTCAACATGCAGACAAAGAAGTTCTAAAAGCTACCAGTAAACTTCGTTCAAACAAGTCAAACAACATGTCTGTATCATCCTCAGGTTGTCTAAAATGTAAATACACTATAATATTTCATACGGAAAGTACTGTGTTCAATAGGAATGCCAAATTCGCAAGTGTGCACCCTCTCCATCGTGCGCAAAAACACTGATGTGACCCAAGCAGTCAGCTCACTGAAAGTGTAAATATTTATTTATTTTTCAAAATAGAAGCCTCAAAACCTTGAATAAATACTGTTGAGTGGAAGCTATTATGAATTGCAATCTGGGTGACGGACATAGGAGTTTTCAATAGCTTTACAAAATATGAGCCTGTGATTTTATTTATTTATTTTTTGGACGGATTTTCTTCTGGTTTTCGCCCGCCAAATCTGTTCTGTTATACTCACAGACATTATTTTAACAATTTTGGAAACGTCAGAGTGTTTTCTTTCCAAATCTACCAATTATATGCATAGCTTCTGGGCCTGAGTAACATGCATTTTACTTTGGGCTCGCCAGACTCTCCGAACTTCCGAAAACTGCCCCCTAGCCCTAAGACGTTTTAACGGTCCTCACACTGTTCATGCTCTCATTTCATAGACGCGTACTGCTCACCTGTTCATCTCGTAATGAATAATGTGGAAATTGAGCAAGTTGAGGTGACTAAACTGCTTGGAGTAACCCTGGATTGTAAACTGCCATGGTCAAAACATATTGATACGACAGTAGCTAAGATGGGGAGAAGTCTGTCCATAATAAAGACCTGCTCTACCTTCTTAACAACACTATATACAAGGCAGGTCCTACAGGCCCTAGTTTCTACCTTCTGTCATGGGAATTCTGTTCCCAATGTTCATAAACCGAACTTCAATTAAATTACTCAGTCTGCCCACCAGAGGGTGTACGATTCTGGTTGAATGAAGCAGACGGAGAGCCAGCCTACAATTGGTCAGAATGTTTATTTACGAGAGCTCTGAATATCATACAATGTACACAGCCTTTTATACCTGACATTTGGTCATACCATATGTCATACCCCTTACAAATGCCCCTCCTCTTCTTTAACACTGTCAATGCTTATTTACAAGTCTTCTCCATCTCATACATTGCTTATCATATCCTGCCCCATGTTACATAATCTACTGCAAGCCTAAAGGTTTCTCCCCTCCCTGGGTGGGGAGACCTTCTTCCTGTTATCAGTTTCACAGTGGTCACAAGTTGTCTGCTGTCTGGTTGCTTACATTGCTAAATCATTAAGCTTCAACTTTTCCGACACACACACATTAGTACATTCAACTTATAATCACTCGGTTATACCTTTTCAGGGTGAAATCATTTAGTCAAACCTTTAATCATATTATTTCCATTTCAATCCACCCTATTGGCTAAATATTTCACATACACTATAACACATCTATTTTTATTGGATTCAGAAATGTCACACAAAATCAAACTAGATCAAAGAAAACGAATACATGTATTTTCATTACATACTTATCAATGACTGTTCTAAGCCTATGTCCAGTCATAACTCTTCGGATTAGGATTTTTGCTATGACCTTCATTTAGAGAAACAGTCTTCCTAAACATTAAAGATGGTCTCGTCTAACATGGGCTCCTCGTAATTGAATGAATCCTCCACCAGGCTGGGAGGTAGGTATTTGTCATCCCACTGGTCTGAACTTGGAATCGGTCCGTATCTCACCATCTGCTCCGTCATCGATCTCTCCAGAGCCCTGGAAATGAGACCTCTCGCACAAGGGACCAAACAACAACCACATAATATCAACACAGTCATACAGGTGAAAGCAGCCCACAACACAGTGATTACAACCTTTTTCCATTTTCCGAACGTACTATCAAACCATCCCGTGAGTGCCGTGTCCACCCCGGGAAATTTTCTGCTAACTCCAGAGCTAAATTGTTTAGACCGGCCAGGGCCTTGGTCACTGATCCATCTGGAGCTGTGTTCTCAAGGATGAAAGTACAGCATTCAGATACGAACATCACACACACACCACCCTTTTCAGCCAGAAGCATATCCAAAGCTATTCTATTCTGCAATACCATCAAAGTGGTCACAGCTGTCTGTTCTGCTAACCCTTGAATTGCCTCTCTGGTATAGTTGATGAAACGCTGTTGGTTATAATAAATGTAATTTATCCAATCCACATTTTTATTGAGAGTCGACCACCAAAAAATACTTGCTTCCAATCCAGCCCATATCTGATTCCTAGCTTTAAACTCATCAGGCACCCCCCTTGGAACCCCAATGCTATCAATGTAAATTCTATCGTCAAAGGACCCTGACGGAGCACTCCTCCCCTCTCTTTCACCTGGCACTAGGTCTTTGTGTTGTATAAGGGTGAAGGGCATGCCTAACTGTACCAATGCACATATACCAGTCCAATTTGCAGGCAGGTTTGGCCACAGCTTCATACCTCCACACAACCACCAGACATTCGCTCTCGGCCTTTTTATCTTACTAAAGTCCTCGGAACTCAACCACCCAGTCAGGTCCCTCATTGTCTCGTCAGTTGTAACATTCTCTGTCCTATTGCATGTTCTTACTTCCCCTACGTTCCATCCGTGTGTGTTGTGTCGAGCCACACAATAATAGTCTCCTCCTGCGACTGTGAAAGGGGGAAGTCTGGATCTAATGGGCACATAGGATACAGATAATGCAGATCAGTGCAACTGTCTGGCTTCCTTGCCTTCATGAACAGCTTTACCATACAGGCCATTCCCCTTGGTAAATTAATTCCATCGAGTCAAAAGGGGATGGTTGTCAACTGAAGTTTGGCGGTTGTGCAGGCATAACCTTCTTCTTTAGCTACTGATCTAGCTGTATACTGAATCCATTCCAGCCATAGGTTGGAATCCCCAAACCAAGTCTCCACCTCAATCACTTCCTTAACCTGTTGGGGGTAGGGGGCAGTATTTACACGGCCGGATAAAAAACGTACCCGATTTTAATCTGGTTACTACTCCTGCCCAGTAACTAGAATATGCATATAATTATTGTTTGAATGGTGTCTGTGAGTATAACAGAACTCATATGGCAGGCAAAAACCTGGGAAGATTTCATGCAGGAAGTGGCCTGTCTGACAAGGTGTTGTTGTTCTTGCTTCTGTTTATTGAAGAGTCAGGATCTTAGCTGTAACGTGACACTTCCTACGGCTCCAATAGGCTCTCAGAGCCCGGGAAAAACCTGAACGATGACGAGGCAGCCTCTGGCTGAAACACATAATCGCCTTTGCCAAGTGGTCTATCAGAGGACAAAGGGCTTAGGCGCGTGCCCGAGTTGACCCAGTGATTTATTTTCTTTCGTCTGTTTACCTCATTGCAGATTCCCGGTCGGAATATTATCGCTTTTTTACGAGAAAAATGGCATAAAAATTGATTTTAAACAGCGGTTGACATGCTTCGAAGTACGGTAATGAAATATTTAGAAATCTTTTGTCACGAAATGCGCCGTGTGCATGACCGTTATTTACCATTGGGATAGTGTCTAGAACGCACGAACAAAACGTCGCTGTTGGAACATAACTATGGATTATTTTGGACCAAACCTACATTTGTTATTGAAGTAGAAGTCCTGGGAGTGCATTCTGATGAAGAACAGGAAAGGTAATCAAACTTTTCTAATAGGAAATCTGACTTTGGTGAAGGCTAAACTTGGTGGGTGTCTAAATAGCTAGCCCTGTGATGCCGGGCTATCTACTTAGAATTTAGCAAAATGTGCTTTCACCGAAAAGCTATTTTAAAATCGGACATATCGAGTGCATAGAGGAGTAATGTATCTATAATTCTTAAAATAATTGTTATGCTTTTTGTGAACGTTTATCGTGAGTAATTTAGTAAATTGTTAGTAAATTCGCCGGAAGTTTGCGGGGGGTATGCTAGTTCTGAACGTCACATGCTAATGTAAAAAGCTGGTTTTTGATATAAATATGAACTTGATTGAACAAAACATGCATGTATTGTATAACATAATGTCCTAGGTGTGTCATCTGATGAAGATCATCAAAGGTTAGTGCTGCATTTAGCTGTCTTCTGGGTTTTTGTGACATTATATGCCAGCTTGAAAAATGGGTGTCTGATTATTTCTGGCTGGGTACTCTGCTGACATAATCTAATGTTTTGCTTTCGTCGTAAAGCCTTTTGAAATCGGACAGTGTGGTTAGATTAACGAGAGTCTTGTCTTTAAATAGCTGTAAAATAGTCATATGTTTGAGAAATTGAAGTAATAGCATTTGAAAGGTATTTGAAAATCGCGCCACAGGATTCAACTGGCTGTTGCGTAGGTGGGACGAATTCGTCCCGCCGGTCCTAGAGAAGTTAAGGAAAATCATCTTAAGCAAGGCACTTAACCATAATTTCTCCTGCAAGTCACTCTGAATAAGAGCGTCTGCTAAATGACTAAAATCATTTAAAAAATATATAAACATCCAATCCTGTCATACACTGAGTGGACAAAACATTATGAACATGACAGACTGACCAGGTTAAAGCTTTCATCTTTTATTGATGTCACTTGTTAAATCCACTTCAATCAGTGTAGATGAAGAAGAGACGGGTTAAAGAAGGATTTTTTTTAAAGCTTTGAGACAATTGAGACAATGGATTGTGTATGTGTGCCATTCAGAGGGTAAATGGGCAACACAAAAGATTGGTTTGAGTGTCAAGAACTGCAACGCTGCTGGGTTTTTCACTCTCAACAGTTTCCAAGTGTGTATCAAGACTGGTCCACCACCCAAAGGACATCCAGCCAACTTGACACAACTGTGGGGAAGCATTGGAGTCAACAAGGGAAAGCATCCCCATGGAATACCTTATCCATGCCCCGACGAATTGAAGCCGTTCTGAGGGCAAAAAGGGGTGCAACTCAATATTAGGAAGGTGTTCTTAATGTTTTGTGCACCCAGTTTACATCATCAATATTTGTTTTTTTCCAACTGTTTGGTTATTATAACAGCGTCACTGAATGTACAAAACATTAAGAACGCCTTCTCTTTCCATGACATTAGACAGACCAGGTGAATCCAGGTGAAAGCTACGTTCCCTTATTGATGCCACTTGTTAAATCCACTTCAATCAGTGTAGATGAAGAAGGGGAGGAGACAGGTAAAAAAAAATGCTTGAGACAATTGAGACATGGATTGTGTGTGTGTGTGTCATTCAGAGTGTGAATGGGCAAGATCAAAATACACTACAAAAGTATGTGGACACGTGCTCATCGAACATCTCATTCCAAAATCGTGGGCATTGACATGGAGTTGGTCCCCCACTTTGCTGCTAGATGTTGGTACATTCCTGTGGGGGGACTTGCTTCCATTCAGCCACAAGAGCATTAGTGAGGTCGGGTCACTGATGTTGGGGCGATTAGGTCTTGGCTCACAGTCGGCGTTACGATTCATCACGAAGGTGTTCGATGGGGTTGAGGTGGGTTGAGTTTGCAGGCCAGTCAAGTTCTTCCACATCGATCTCTGCCGTTGTTGCTCCTAGACGTTTCCACTTCACAATAACAGCACTTAGAGTTAATCGGTAGGCGGGGGGGGGGGGGGGTAGCTCTAGCAGGGCAGAAATTTCATTAAATGACTTGTTGGAAAGGTGGCATCCTATGACAGTGCCAACGTTGAAAATCACTGAGCTCTTCAGTAAGCCCTTTCCTGTCTGTTAATTTGAAAATTAGTTGAAAGGCGAAGTGAAGTTGACAGACAGCCTTCAAACATAGTGAAAAAAAAGTGGGCGTGAACATAGAATATTTTTGGGTAAAAAAAAAAGAATATACAGCTGTCTTTAATAAGATCAAACTGAACTAACTGCTATCTTGAAATGTTGAAAAAGTGTTTTTTAAATAGCTCAGTCTTATCACTCAATATGAGTCAAAATCTGTCACTTCCAGGAGTGCTCATTTTGTCTAAAATGAAAAAATGAAAAAAATAACAACTCACAGCTGTGTTAATAGACCCAACTCAAACATCTGCTATCTTGAAATGTCCAAAAAAGGTATTTAAATGGGCCTACCAGACATCTTCTTGAGAGAAGACAAGGTCAGGGACTCCTGACTGACTATACTCTCCGTCATGTTGAAATATGACAAAAGCTCTAGGCTGTTTTTAACCACTTCCGGTTGTCACAGGAAGTTCTTACTCAACACACGTTGTCTTTGGGGTAGACATAAACAGAATCCTGAATAAGAAGTCTCTACCTTAATAATTGACTGAATGACATATGGTTGAGTTGCGTAATTTTCACTATCTGCAGGTGGCCATATGACAATAGCTCTAGGCTGTTTTTAACAACTTCCGGTTGTCACAGGAAGCTCTTGCTTCACACACGTTGTCTTTGGGGTAGTCTCAGTCCTGTCTGATGCTGTCTGGTCAGTGAAACAGTCTGTCTCAGTCCTGTCTGATAAGTGAAACAGTTTGCCTCAGTCCTGTCTGGTCAGTGAAACAGTCTGTCTCAGTCCTGTCTGATGCTGTCCGGTCAGTGAAACAGTCTGTCTCAGTCCTGTCTGATGCTGTCTGGACAGTGAAACAGTCTGTCTCAGTCCTGTGTTAGCTGTGTTAGCTGTGCTAGCTGTGTTAGCTGTGTTAGCTGTGTTAGCTGTGCTAGCTGCGTTAACTGTGCTAGCTCTGTTAGCTGTTCTAATCCAAATTTATGGTTTTAAAAAAGGGCAAAATTAAAGACAGATCGTAACTGTAGGTGCTGAACTCTCTGTGTCGTTTTAAAGCAATAGTCGTTTTGTCGTCCCTAAAACGTCTGAAACATATATTTTGCTTTGACCGTGCTGCAGGTCACCTAACTGTTTGGTTACATGCAATAAGCTTTGTGTGGACTTCCCCGGACAGCGGTTGCTCTCTGGTTTTGAGATGAAAACAAATGTCTAGTTTAATTTATTCTGCCGCTGTGTCTAGTAGTAGTACCATCACCAGACAGCAGGGGGCAGTAGAACCTGTCTTCACAGTGGAAAGGCAGACACAGAGGATTCATTTGTCTTTAATAAGATCAAACTGAACTAACTGCTATCTTGAAATGTTGAAAAAGTGTTTTTAACGGTCTCCAATATAGGCCCCTTTCTGTGTTTGCTAAAATTGTGGCACGAGGGCAATTTGATTGCAGAAACTCCTCCCTGCTAATGAGGAAACCGATAGTTATGGATGTAGTATATCTGCCTGGAGCAAAAATGGTGAGCAAAGATTTTAGTTTCTCACAATGTATTCTGAACGGGGGAAAACTCAGGGGATTAACCTCCATTTTCAGGTTGGTAATGAGTGCATTTCACAAACAATATGTCAAAATGAATAAAAAAATGATACAGCTGTCTTTAATAAGATCAAACTGAACTAACTGCTATCTTGAAATGTTGAAAAAGTGTTTTTAAATAGGCATCCTATCATTTGAAAATTAGTTGAAAGGCTAAGTGATTCTCCTCCTGACAAGAAGTTGACAGCCTTCAAACATAGTGCAAAAAAAGTGGGCGTGAACATAGAATATTTTTGGGTCAAAAAAAAGAATATACAGCTGTCTTTAATAAGATCAAACTGAACTAAATGCTATCTTGAAATGTTGAAAAAGTGTTTTTAAATAGCTCAATCTTATCACTCAATATGAGTCAAAATCTGTCACTTCCAGGACTGCTCATTTTGTCAAAAATGAAAAAATTTAAAAATGAACAACTCACAGCTGTGTTAATAGACCCAACTCAAACATCTGCTATCTTGAAATGTCCAAAAAAGGTATTTAAATGGGCCTACCAGACATCTTCTTGAGAGAAGATAAGGTCAGGGACTCCTGACTGACTCTCTGTCATGTTGAAATAGGTTCTCCTGTCTTACTTTCTGTCATGTTGAGATTGGTTTCCCTGTCTTACTTTCTGTCATGTTGAGATTGGTTAGTTCTTCTTGAGAGAACTAACCCAAAATTAGTCCAACTAACCCAAAATTAGTCGAAAGGCTAAGGGATTTTCTAAATAGCTCAGTCTTATCACTCAATATGAGTCAAAATCTGTCACTTCCAGGACTGCTCATTTTGTCAAAAATGAAAAAATGAAAAAAATAACAACTCACAGCTGTGTTAATAGACCCAACTTAAACATCTGCTATCTTGAAATCTCCAAAAAATAAATAGGCTTTAACGAAACACGGCTTGTAACAAAAAATAAAAAATTAGCACTAAACAGTAGCCTACCAAGAAAGTCATTGGTCACTATCTTCCTTCGGTGTCGGAGTTGAATAGCGACAGAATTGCTTCATCCGATATTGGATCGTTTTCATTGTCGCTCTCGTCATTTTCATCCGGAGGCAAATCAACCTTTCGAAACCCGTTAATGATAGTGGATTTTTTTTTGCTCCACGCTGTCTGGACCCACGCCGGCCATAAAAAAAGTTATTTGACCTTAAAACCCTTTCACGCGTGAGTTCCTAATATCTCTATCGGTCGCCCCAGCGTGAGTTCCTAATATCTCTATCGGTCGCCCCAGCGTGAGTTCCTAATATCTCTATCGGTCGCCCCAGCGTGAGTTCCTAATATCTCTATCGGTCGCCCCAGCGTAAGTTCCTAATATCTCTATCGGTCGCCCCAGCGTGAGTTCCTAATATCTCTATCGGTCGCCCCAGCGTGAGTTCCTAATATCTCTATCGGTCGCCCCAGCGTGAGTTCCTAATATCTCTATCGGTCGCCACACCGTGAGTTCCTAATATCTCTATCGGTCGCCCCAGCGTGAGTTCCTAATATCTCTATCGGTCGCCCCAGCGTGAGTTCCTAATATCTCTATCGGTCGCCCAGCGTGAGTTCCTAATATCTCTATCGGTCGCCCCAGCGTGAGTTCCTAATATCTCTATCGGTCGCCCCAGCGTGAGTTCCTATATCTCTATCGGTCGCCCCAGCGTGAGTTCCTAATATCTCTATCGGTCGCCCCAGCGTGAGTTCCTAATATCTCTATCGGTCGCCCCAGCGTGAGTTCCTAATATCTCTATCGGTCGCCCCAGCGTGAGTTCCTAATATCTCTATCGGTCGCCCCCAGCGTGAGTTCCTAATATCTCTATCGGTTGCCCCCAGCGTGAGTTCCTAATATCTCTATCGGTCGCCCCAGCGTGAGTTCCTAATATCTCTATCGGTCGCCCCAGCGTGAGTTCCTAATATCTCTATCGGTCGCCCCCAGCGTGAGTTCCTAATATCTCTATCGGTCGCCCCAGAGTGAGTTCCTAATATCTCTATCGGTCGCCCCAGCGTGAGTTCCTAATACCTCTATCGGTCGCCCCAGCGTGAGTTCCTAATATCTCTATCGGTCGCCCCAGCGTGAGTTCCTAATATCTCTATCGGTCGCCCCAGCGTGAGTTCCTAATATCTCTATCGGTCGCCCCAGCGTGAGTTCCTAATATCTCTATCGGTCGCCCCAGCGTGCAGTTCCTAATATCTCTATCGGTCGCCCCCAGCGTGAGTTCCTAATATCTCTATCGGTCGCCCCAGCGTGAGTTCCTAATATCTCTATCGGTCGCCCCAGCGTGAGTTCCTAATATCTCTATCGGTCGCCCCAGCGTGAGTTCCTAATATCTCTATCGGTCGCCCCAGCGTGAGTTCCTAATATCTCTATCGGTCGCCCCAGCGTGAGTTCCTAAATCTCTATCGGTCGCCCCAGCGTGAGTTCCTAATATCTCTATCGGTCGCCCCAGCGTGAGTTCCTAATATCTCTATCCGGTCGCCCCAGCGTGAGTTCCTAATATCTCTATCGGTCGCCCCAGCGTGAGTTCCTATATAATCTCTATCGGTCGCCCCAGCGTGAGTTCCTAATATCTCTATCGTCGCCCCAGCGGAAGTCTCCTAAATCTCTATCGGTCGCCCCAGCGTGAGTTCCTAATATCTCTATCGGTCGCCCCAGCGTGAGTTCCTAATATCTCTATCGGTCGCCCCAGCGTGAGTTTTTTATACTCGTGATGTTAGAATGTTCTCTCCATTCCAGAATGTGATTGTTACGTAACAGTGCATTTAATCCGCGCTGCCCTCAAACCAAAGCACGCAGACTGTTTTTATTTATAGGCTGTTTTCAAACTTCAATTTCAAATGATTTTCTAACAAGTTTTTATTTTCTAAGAACAGCTTGAATTGAGGTATGTTCCGCCTCCTCATTCATTCACATAAAAAGAGTATTTTTTTTACTTTTGCGGACAATTGAATTTTTGGGACATTTCTGACCGGGACAAAATTCCCCAAGCACTTTCCAATTGTTTGTGCAGTTCAAATCTGCAGATATTTGCTCATCTCCGGTCAGAACAGGATCTGCACACGTGTTCACATTTTCCATCTGTTGCCCTCATTGTTTTCCTTACTAATAATAACTTTGGAAATGTGTGCGTTTCTGTCAAAGTAAGTGCATTATTACGTTGTAATAGTTTCTGTATGTCGTTTCTATTGTAGCATAATAGATTTGTGTATATTCTTTATAACCGCGGACACGTGAGGTAACGTTACTCATTTTTTAACCTTTATGGTGTTATATTCAATCGTGCTTAGGTAGCTAGCTACATTTTTCTATCAGCTCTGTAAAACAATGCTAATTGCGTCAGAGAAGTATTATCTTGTGTTGTATTTTGAAGCTACATGGCCTTATGTACATGGCCTGGCATGATGACTCCTTGCTGTCCCCAGTCCACCTGGCCATGCTGCTGCTCCAGTTTCAACTGTTCTGCCTGCGGCTACGGAACCCTGACCTGTTCACCGGACGTGCTTGTTGCACCCTCGACAATTACTATGATTATTATTATTTGACCATGCTGGTCATTTACGAACATTTTAACATCTTGACCATGTTCTGTTATAATATCCACCCGGCACAGCCAGAAGAGGACTGGCCACCCCTCATAGCCTGGTTCCTCTCTAGGTTTCTTCCTAGGTTTTTGGCCTTTCTCAGGAGTTTTTCCTAGGGAGTTTTTCCCAGCCACCGTGCTTCTTTCACATGCATTGCTTGCTGTTTGGGGTTTTAGGCTGGGTTTCTGTACAGCACTTTGAGATTTCAGCTGATGTACGAAGGGCTATATAAATAAATTTGATTTGATTTGATTTATGACTCCCTAGTGGCGCAGCGGTCAAAGGCATTGCACATCAGTGCTAGAGACGTCACTACAGACTCCCTGGTTCAAATCCAGGCTGTATCACAACTGGCTGTGATTGGGAGTCCCATAGGGCAGCGCACATTTGGCCCAGCGTTGTCCGAGTTTTGCCGTTGTAGGCCATCATAGGTAAATAATAATTTGTTGTTAAATGACTTGCCTAGTTAAATAAAAAAAAACATATGACCATGGTTTGTTTATTTGGTCTATTCAGCATGGCTCTGTTCTGCCCTGCCTTGCCCCCTTGTGGAGCTCAAAAGTTACTTTCTTACTGTTAGAACTCAAATCTGGGATTTTGTCAATGGAATAAACTATTTTTATGTTATTTGTAATATTGTTTTATTGCTGTATCCTTATATTGTATTGTAATGAATAATTCCTCTTTATTCTGTACTTTCAGAAACCACAAACTGTATTTGCCAATATCATAACTGGAACTGGACATCTTTCCAGCTGAAGATTGAGGACAGCTTTTGTATGCTAACGTTCTCTCCTTAACAGTTTTACTGGATGGAAACACAGCAAGAAAACACACAGGCCAATATGTAATAGTCCTCGATGTTAGGATGAAACAGTCAGAGGTCACCAAGCGCAACATAGCTTCAGCATGTAAATCAGCTAGAAAGATGTGTCGGCATCGATTAATTGTCTCTGGCCCCCTCCCAGTTAGGGGGAGTGATGAGCTCTACAGCAGAGTCTCACAACTCAATCGCTGGATGATAACTGTTTTCTGCCCCTCCCAAAAGATAGAATTTGTAGATAACTGGACCTCTTTCTGGGATTCACCCACAAACAGGACCAAGCCTGGCCTGCTGAGGAGTGACGGACTCCATCCTAGCTGGAGGGGTGCTCTCATCTTATCTACGAACATAGACAGGGCTCTAACTCCTCTAGCTCCACAATGAAATAGGGTGCAGGCCAGGCAACAGGCTGTTAGCCAGCCTGCCAGCTTAGTGGAGTCTGCCACTAGCACAGTTAGCGTAGTCAGCTCAGCTTTCCCCATTGAGACCGTGTCTGTGCCTCGATCTAGGTTGGGCAAAATTAAAAATGGCGGTGTTCGCTTCAGTAATCTTACTAGTATAAAGACCTCCTCCATTCCTGCCATTATTGAAAGAGATTGTGATACTTCACATCTCAAAATTGGGTTACTTAATGTTAGATCCCTCACTTCCAAGGCAGTTATAGTCAATGAACTAATCACTGATCATAATCTTGATGTGATTGGCCTGACTGAAACATGGCTTAAGCCTGATGAATTTACTGTGCTAAATGAGGCCTCACCCCCTGGTTACACTAGTGACCATACCCCCCGTGCATCCGGCAAAGGCGGAGGTGTTGCTAACATTTACGATAGCAAATTTCAATTTACAAAAAGAAAAACAATGACGTTTTCGTCTTTTGAGCTTCTAGTCATGAAATCTATGCAGCCTACTCAATCACTTTTTATAGCTACTGTTTACAGGCCTCCTGGGCCATATGCAGTGTTCCTTACTGAGTTCCCTGAATTCCTATCGGATCTTGTAGTCATAGCAGATAATATTCTAATTTTTGGTGACTTTAACATTCACATGGAAAAGTCCACAGACCCACTCCAAAAGGCTTTCGGAGCCATCATCGACTCAGTGGGTTTTGTCCAACATGTCTCTGGACCTACTCACTGCCACAGTCATACTCTGGACCTAGTTTTGTCCCATGGAATAAATGTTGTGGATCTTAATGTTTTTCCTCATAATCCTGGATTATCGGATTTTATTGCGTTTATCACCATTTTATTGCGTTTACAATTGCAACAAATAATCTGCTCAGACCCCAACCAAGGAAGATTAAAAGTCGTGCTATAAATTCTCAGACAACCCAAAGATTCCTTGATGCCCTTCCAGACTCCCTCTGCCTACCCAAGGACGTCAGAGGACAAGAATCAGTTAACCATCTAACCGAGGAACTCAATTTAACCTTGCGCAATACCCTAGATGCAGTTGCACCCCTAAAAATTAAAAACATCTGTCATAAGAAACTAGCTCCCTGGTATACAGAAAATACACGAGCTCTGAAGCAAGCTTCCAGAAAATTGGAACGGAAATGGCGCCACACTAAACTGGAAGTCTTCCGACTAGCTTGGAAAGACAGTACCGTGCAGTATCGAAGAGCCCTCACTGCTGCACGATCATCCTATTTTTCCAACTTAATTGAGGAAAATAAGAACAATCCGAAATTTCTTTTTGACACTGTCGCAAAGCTAACTAAAAAGCAGCATTCGCAAATGGAGGATGGCTTTCACTTCAGCAGTAATAAATTTATGAACTTCTTTGAGGAAAAGATCATGATCATTAGAAAGCAAATTACGGACTCCTCTTTAAATCTGGGTATTCCTCCAGGGCTCCATTGTCCTGAGTCTGCACAACTCTGCCAGGACCTAGGATCAAGGGAGATACTAAAGTGTTTTAGTACTATATCTCTTGACATAATGATGAAAATAATCATGGCCTCCAAACCCTCAAGCTGCATACTGGACCCTATTCCAACTAAACTACTGAAAGAGCTGCTTCCTGTGCTTGGCCCTCCTATGTTGAACATAATAAACGGCTCTCTATCCACCGGATGTGTACCAAGCTCACTAAAAGTGGCAGTAATAAAGCCTCTCTTGAAAAAGCCAAATCTTGACCCAGAAATTATAAAAAACTATCGGCCTATATCGAATCTTCCATTCCTCTCAAAAATTTTAGAAAAAGTTGTTGCGCAGCAACTCACTGCCTTCCTGAAGACAAACAATGTATACGAAACGCTTCAGTCTGGTTTTAGACCACATCATAGCACTGAGACTGCACTTGTGAAGGTGGTAAATGACCTTTTAATGACGTCAGACCGAGGCTCTGCATCTGTCCTCATGCTCCTAGATCTTAGTGCCGCTTTTGATACCATCGATCACCACATTCTTTTGGAGAGATTGGAAACCCAAATTGGTCTACATGGACAAGTTCTGGCCTGGTTTAGATCTTATCTGTCGGAAAGATATCAGTTTGTCTCTGTGAATGGTTCATCCTCTGACAAATCAATTGTAAATTTCGGTGTTCCTCAAGGTTCCGTTCTAGGACCACTATTGTTTTCACTATATATTTTACCTCTTGGGGATGTAATTCGAAAACATAATGTTAAATTTCACTGCTATGCAGACGACACACAGCTGTACATTTCAATGAAACATGGTGAAGCCCCAAAATTGCCCTCGCTAGAAGCCTGTGTTTCAGACATAAGGAAGTGGATGGCTGCAAATTTTCTACTTTTAAACTCGGACAAAACAGAGATGCTTGTCCTAGGTCCCAAGAAACAAAGAGATCTTCTGTTGAATCTGACAATTAATCTGGATGGTTGTACAGTCGTCTCAAATAAAACTGTGAAGGACCTCGGCGTTACTCTGGACCCTGATCTCTCTTTTGAAGAACATATCAAGACTGCTTCAAGGACAGCTTTTTTCCATCTACGTAACATTGCAAAAATCAGAAACTTTCTGTCCAAAAATGACGCAGAAAAATTAATCCATGCTTTTGTTACTTCTAGGCTCGACTACTGCAATGCTCTACTTTCCGGCTACCCGGATAAAGCACTAAACAAACTTCAGTTAGTGCTAAATATGGCTGCTAGAATCCTGACTAGAACCAAAAAGTTTGATCATATTACTCCAGTGCTAGCCTCCCTACACTGGCTTCCTGTTAAGGCAAGGGCTGATTTCAAGGTTTTACTGCTAACCTACAAAGCATTACATGGGCTTGCTCCTACCTATCTTTCCGATTTGGTCCTGCCGTACATACCTACACGTACGCTACGGTCACAAGACGCAGGCCTCCTAATTGTCCCTAGAATTTCTAAGCAAACGGCTGGAGGTAGGGCTTTCTCCTATAGAGCTCCATTTTTATGGAATGGTCTGCCTACCCATGTGAGAGACGCAGACTCAGTCTCAACCTTTAAGTCTTTACTGAAGACTTATCTCTTCAGTAGGTCCTATGATTAAGTATAGTCTGGCCCAGGAGTGTGAAGGTGAACGGAAAGGCTGGAGCAACGAACCACCCTTGCTGTCTCTGCCTTGTCGGTTCCCCTCTTCCCACTGGGATTCTCTGCCTCTAACCCTTTTACAGGGGCTGAGTCACTGACTTACTGGTGTTCTTCCATGCCGTCCATGGGAGGGGTGCGTCACTTGAGTAGGTTGAGCCACTGACGTGGTCTTCCTGTCTGGGTTGGCGCCCCCCCTTGGGTTGTGCCGTGGCGGAGTTCTTTGTGGGCTATACTCGGCCTTGTCTTCGGGACGGTAAGTTGGTGGTTGTAGATATCCCTCTAGTGGTGTGGGGGCTGTGCTTTGGCATAGTGGGTGGGGTTATATCCTGCCTGTTTGGCCCTGTCCGGGGGTATCATCGGATGGGGCCACAGTGTCTTCTGATCCCTCCTGTCTCAGCCTCCAGTATTTATGCTGCAGTAGTTTATGTGTCGGGGGGCTAGGGTCAGTCTGTTACATCTGGAGTATTCTCTTGTCTTATCCGGTGTCCTGTGTGAATGTAAATATGCTCTCTCTAATTCTCTCTTTCTCTCTTTCTTTCTTTCTCTCGGAGGACCTGAGCCCTAGGACCATGCCTCAGGACTACCTGGCATGATGACTCCTTGCTGTCCCCAGTCCACCTGGCCATGCTGCTGCTCCAGTTTCAACTGTTCTGCCTGCGGCTACGGAACCCTGACCTGTTCACCGGACGTGCTTGTTGCACCCTCGACAACTACTATGATTATTATTATTTGACCATGCTGGTCATTTACGAACATTTTAACATCTTGACCATGTTCTGTTATAATATCCACCCGGCACAGCCAGAAGAGGACTGGCCACCCCTCATAGCCTGGTTCCTCTCTAGGTTTCTTCCTAGGTTTTTGGCCTTTCTCAGGAGTTTTTCCTAGGGAGTTTTTCCTAGCCACCGTGCTTCTTTCACATGCATTGCTTGCTGTTTGGGGTTTTAGGCTGGGTTTCTGTACAGCACTTTGAGATTTCAGCTGATGTACGAAGGGCTATGTAAATACATTTGATTTGATTTGATTTGATATTTTATTGAAGTATTGGTAGTTGCTTCAACAACAACTTGTTTTACTAGAGGACAAAAAAAATGTAATATGCATAACCCATATTTAATATTCATGCAGTGACTGAATAACAACTGCATTTCCACCCCCACCTCTAAAGGCATAGTATCATGGCAGGTCACCTGTCAAGTCACCTGTCAGGTCAGTCAGTCACTTATTGCTGCAGATGTGCTCAATAATGCTTGAGCATGTGATACACCTCAAAGCATGGTGAAATACATAGAGGTGTATCACAAGCTAAACACATGTATTTTGTCATCTTCCTCTGCTTACTTCTCCTGGCGCCAGACAGGCAGACTTTGCAGTGCCTCCGTGTGCGACTACCTTGAGCAGCAGTTTGAGGGACTTTGCAGGGAAAATGCCGTGCAGTGAGGCGTAGGGGATTGTCTACAGCAGGGCGACCCCCCCAGTGGAGGGGCGCCGAAGGGTGTGGTGCTCCTCCAACAGCTCTCTCATGAGGTTCTCTCTGTATTTTTGGTAGGTAATTACTTTACCTATGAGGGAGTGGGGAGGATGATGAAAGTTAGAGGATGATGAGGCAGTGGGTAGGTTTGTGAGATATTGTCACTGTAATTGCATAATGGATTTGTATGTGAACTGTACATCCAATTACAAAGGGTGTGGTGCTCCTCCAATAGCTCTCTCATGAGGTTCTCTCTGTATTGAGGTAGGGCTGGGCGATATGGACCAAAAGTCATATCCCGATATATTTAGGCTGAATATCGATATAAGATATATATCCTGATATTTTTTCCGCAAAGTGAGAGCAAATGTTCAGTCAAAGTCAAAGCCAGATATGACATGTCTCAAGTAGTTTTATTGAAACCGGCTATTTCAGTGAACAGTTGAAAAATCAAATGAATAAATAATGATGATGATTTCTAATATTGTGTCTGGTTTCATCCATCAGATGTCTGTGATCTCACACTGGAATTGCATAATGGATTTGTATGTGAACTGTACATCCAATTACAAAAATACCTTGTTCAGTAATCATCTCACCTGTTAGTTGGCGGTGAACTATGCTAACACCTCCTAACGCCTGCCTGCCTTGCCTGCCTTGCCTGCCTTGCCTGCCTGCCTTGCCTGCCTGCCTTGCCTGTCTTGCCTGCCTGCCTTGCCTGCCTTGCCTGCCTTGCCTTGCCTGCCTGCCTGCCTGCCTGCCTGCCTGCCTGCTCGCTCAGTAACACCTCCTAACCCTAACCTGTCTGTCTGTAGGAGACTGGGAGTAGATCTGGGGGAGACTGACGTCTACCAGGATTCTAATGGAGGTGAGGAAGAGGAGGAGGATGATGATGGTGGTAGTGATGGTTCTGTGTGACCCCTGACCCCTGACCTCTTGTCTCCATAGAAACGCGTATCCAGATCCAGGAGTCGGTCAGAGGGAGAGACGTTTATACTGGATACACCGGATGTACACCGGTTAGTTTATACTGGATACACCGGGTGTACACCGTTTAGTTTATACTGTATACACCGGGTGTACACCGTTTAGTTTATACTGTATACACCGGGTGTACACCGTTTAGATTATACTGTATACACCGGGTGTACACCGTTTAGTTTATACTGTATACACCGGGTGTACACCGTTTAGTTTATACTGTATACACCGGGTGTACACCGTTTAGTTTATACTGGATACACCGGGTGTACACCGTTTAGTTTATACTGTTTTACTGTCACGTCCTGACCAATATAAGTTCTTATTTTCTATGGTAGAGTGAGACTGAGTGGTCAGGGCGTGACAGGGGGTGTTTTTTGTGTTTGTTCTATGTTCTCTATTTCTAAGCTTGAGTTCTATTTCTATGTTGAGTGTGTGTGTGTGTGTGTGTGTGTCTGGTGTGTGTGTGTGTGTATGTGTGTGTGTGTGTGTGTGTGTGTAGATCGGAGCATCTCTGTTTGCCAGCAGCGAGGGCTCTGGTCTGTTCATCGGTCTGGCTTGAACTGGTGCCGCCGGAGGAATCGCTGTAGCTGGCTTCGAGTGGAACGTAAGGACACACACACACACAGGACCTTTTGGACTGCTTCTAGGACCTCTATGTCCTGCCAGGTAGGGACAAGGTGCCTGGTCTTTTTGTCATTAGACAGGACTTTGGCCAGTGCTCCTTCCTGCTCCAGGACTCTCTCTATCATCTGCTGCCTTGATCCCCAGCGTGTGGCAGACTCGGTTATGAGTTGGTGACTTGGCAGACCCAGCTGAATCTGGACTTCTGCAAGATGTCTCCTTTTCTTCCAGCTGTACGAAAAACAGCTTACAATTCTCTTGCACAGAGAAATGGCCCGGGCGACGCGCTTGTCATTCATGCCATGTCCTGTCAGAATCATAAAAAAACTATTAAACAAATGTGCTTATGCGAGAAATTTGACTCTGTTTTCACTTTAACACACTCATACAACTAAGTGCTTTCCAAAATCAAGCGTTAGAAATATTCTACATTAATATTTTCTTGTTTCATAGTTTATTTTTTTATTTTTCAACGCCAGTCCTAATCATAAATATCAAATATTATATTCATTTATTTTCTGAATTTGAATCCTGTAAGTGATTTTTATGTATTATTATTTTTGTATAATTTATAAATGATGACTTTACTGTATGTACATTTACTCATGTTTCGTTCTTGTTGTTGTTCTTAGTATTTATGCTTAGTATTTAATGCTACTTCATATTTCTACTCCACTAAAAACTCCACAATGTTTAGGCCGACCTACGTGTCAACATTAGTTTCTAGTTACTTTGCAGTTGGCTCTTTCAATCCAGAGAAAAAACTATAGTCTATCATAATAACTAAATATGTTACCTTGATGATATCAACAGGCTAACCAGCATTTTAAAGTCATAATTACCTCACCTTTACCAGCTGTAACATTAAAGTGGTAAACACATCAATGCATCACTAATTCTTATCCAATAACCTAATAAATATGGTTCTGAAATCTACCATCCTGTATTGGAAGTGATTTTACTTTTACCACTTTATGTTTTGTGTTTCATTAATAATTTTTTTGGCCAAGACAGCAGCATAAAACAAAAAAAGTTGCAGACAAAGGAAAATAATGAAAAACTAATATTTTAATATGTTTTATTAATCTACTTAATCAATTTTTGGCCAAGACAGCAGCATAAAACAAAAAAAAGTTGCAGACAAGACACAAAGGAAAATAATGAAAAACTAATATTTTAATATGTTTTATTAATCTACTTAATCAATTTTTGGCCAAGACAGCAGCATAAAACAAAAGTTGCAGACAAGACACAAAGGAAAATAATGAAAAAGTAATATTGTAATCAGTAAAATGTGTGAATAGTCCTTAAAACACTGCACTCCCCAATAGCCAAGTGTAGTCTGACCGAAGCACTGCATCCTCAGCCGCTCGTTCAGCTCCACCGCTTTGACCACGTTGCTCCCGTTGTCGGTTGTTATAGCAACCGGATGCTTTTCTCGGAGTTTCCCAGCTTGCGTCCTGCAAGGCCTCAGCTATATGCTCACCGGTGTGATCCTGGGGGGAAATAACTTGTTTTGGAGACGACACGACGCTGTTTTCATCCCCCCCAGTCGGTTGAATGAAGTGAACATGTAAGGCTCACATGTTGTAACGAATATCTTCATCTTCAGACGATATAACGAAATCATCGTCGGAAAAGGTAGACCAAAACGCAGCTGGGAGCGAACACATGTTTATTCAGGAGCAGGGACGGGCCAGACAGGACTGTGAACACGTACTGGTGACCTGAAGCGTGGAGCTGGTTTAGCCACTCGTCCTGGCTGGATGCCCATCCTAGCACGGCATGTGCTGGGCATGTCCACCGGACGCACCGGGCTGTGGTGCGTGTCCCCAGTCCTGTCCGGCCCGTCCCTGCTCCCCGCACCAGGTTAGTGGTGCGTGTCCCCAGTCCTGTCCGGCCCGTCCCTGCTCCCCGCAACAGGTTAGTGGTGCGTGTCCCCAGTCCTGTCCGGCCCGTCCCTGCTCCCCGCACCAGGTTAGTGGTGCGTGTCCCCAGTCCTGTCCGGCCCGTCCCTGCTCCCCGCACCAGGTTAGTGGTGCGTGTCCCCAGTCCTGTCCGGCCCATCCCTGTTCCCCGCACCAAGCCCACGGTGCGTGTCCACAGTCCTGTCCGGCCTGTCCCTGTTCCCCGCACCAAGCCCACGGTGTGTGTCCACAGTCCTGTCCGGCCCGTTCCTGTTCCCCGCACCAAGCCCACGGTGCGTGTCCACAGTCCGGCACGGCCCGTGTCTGGTCCACCGGTGCCCAATCCTATTCCGGTCGACGGCTCCGCTCCGGAGCCTGAGCATGCCGCTCCACAGTGGTCCAGTCCGGGCCAGAGGGGTAGGGCTAGGGTGGAGGCAGGGGGAGAAACACGCCCGGGGCCAGAGCCTCCACCGAGGGTGAGGCGCCCACCCGGGTCCCCCCCCTAATAGACTTTAGGTTGGTGCGCCGGGAGTACGCACCGTTGGAGGGGGGGTACTGTCACGCCCTGACCAGGTGAACTCTGCTATTTTGGTCAGGGTGTGGCATTTCTATGCTTTATTTTCTATGTTTTGGTTATAGCCTTTCTTTGTGTTTTATTTCTATGTTGGGCTCGGGGGTGATTTCCCAATCAGACAGCTGTCGCTTGTGAAGTCTGATTGGGAATCACATTTAAGTTCCTTTTCCCCCACGATGTTTGTGGGTTGTTGTCTCGTTATTTGAGCACGTAACGTATTGGCAGTTTTTCCTTGATTTTGTGTACATGTTTAATTCTAGTGTGTTAAATAAACATGTATTCGCTCCCAGCTGCGTTTTGGTCCGCTTCCTCGTCTCCCGACGACAATCGTTACACATGTCCTGCTCGACCACATATCGCTGGTCAACGCAAAATGGGTCCCGTTAGCGAGCCGGTCAGCAAGGCTCTGCCTGACTTCAGTGGACATTTGTGGCAGTGCTTCTCGTGCAAAGTAGTTGGGAAGCTCATATCTCGGGTCCATAGTTTTCAGTAGCTTTTTGAATCCGACTTGTTCCACAGTTGCAACAGGGACCATATCTTTAGCAATGTGATAGGACACCGTTTTGAGTCTGTGTCGCTCTGTTTTGGAGTTATGTCTCTCTCCGTCTTGTTTTGTACGCTTTGTACAAATAATAAAACGCAGAACTACAGGATGTTTCTTAACATAACTCTTTATTAACTAGCTACAACTACATGTTCGCCTATCTCCAACCACGATCAACTGACTATGCCCTAACCGTCTGGGTGGTCTTAACCAATCACTGCACAGTAGGATACGGCGGTAAAATGCATCCAATTATAATTCAGTATGTATTCACATATGAATATTACATCCCCCTTCTTTTAAAACAAAATACAAATGTTTACATATTCTAAGCTTTTCTTTTGAATACATGCTCTGTAGTTTGAACTCAAGGTAAGTAACCATTTATATTGCATAACACACCAACTGAATCAACATAGACTCTGAAACAATGATCCAACATACTGTTACTTTTAGAACAAGGGATTCTCAGCAACTCAGCTTTCACTGTAGAAATGACATCTTAACATTTCAAACAAATACAATACCAAAGCATTTCAAGTGAACTTTCAATAACAAGTTTACAGTCTGGAACTCTTTTAGGGCAGCGATCCGCCTACACCCTTTGACATTTCACAGGTCGAGGACAGCTCTGGGCTTGACCGCTCTTCCTGACCTTGTGCGATATGATGTTGAGCATGCTTCTGTGTCAGTCAACAGCTCTTGTGGTGTTGCAGGTAAGTATGGTGTATGTTGTGCTGTGTGTGTGTTTAGTCCATCACGTTCTCTTTCAGGGGAACAGTTCATCTCATCAGTGTGTTGTTCTTTTGTGTTCAGTAAGTGACGACGATTGCGGCGGTACACTGCTCCTTCTGCTGTGCGGACGTGATATGAACGTTCAGTGTCAGCTGGCTGGATGACGACTGCTGGTTTCAAGAGGCCATGCTCCTGGATTCTAACTGACTCTCCATCGATCAGTGGTGGCAGTGGTCTAGCTGACCTGTCGTAGTATCGCTTTTGTTGTTGTTGTCTCTGTGCACGTTTTCCACGCATTTCATTGTAGCTGACGACCTCAGGTTGCAGCTGCTGGTTGGTGCTGGGAAGGGTTGAGCGAAGTCTGCGGCTCATCAACAGCTGGGCTGGTGATTTGAAGTTGTCAACTGGAGTGTTGCGGTATTCAAGGAGACTGAGGTAGGGGTCTCTCTTGTCTGCTTTTGCTTTGTCCATGAGTGATTTAGCAATCTGCACAGATTTTTCAGCAAGGCCATTACTTTGAGGGTAATGTGGGCTTGTGGTGACATGTGTGAACTCCCATGCTTTTGTGAAGGATTCAAACTCATTTGATTTGTAACAGGGCCCATTGTCAGATATTAAAGTCTCTACAATGCCATGCCTGGCAAAGGCTGCTTTTAGCTTGTGTATCACAGCTGCAGATGTGGTGCTGTGAAGCTTGTCGAGTTCGAAGTATCTGCTGTAGTAGTCCACTGTTACGATGTAGTCCTCGTTGTTCCAGGTGAACAGATCGGTTGCCACGACCTGCCAGGGTCGGTCTGGGATACAGTGAGGTAACATTGGCTCTTTGGTGTTTGAGGGGTGTCTTTCAAGACAGATGGTGCATCTACCAACAATGTCCTCTATTTGTTTGCACATTCCAGGCCAAAACATAATGTCCCGTGCTCTCTGTTTGCACTTTTCCATGCCCATGTGTCCAGCATGGATCTTTGTCAAAATCTCTTCTCTGAGACTGGTAGGAATAATGATTTTCTCTCCTTTGAAAATGATTCCGTTGATCTGTGATAGTTCATCACGATGGTTCCAGAATTCTGAGACGCTCTGAGGGCATTTTCTCCTCTCCTCAGGCCATCCATCCTGTATGACTTCCCTCAGCTGTGTGAGTTGAGAGTCCTTTCCTGTTTCTGCTTGGATCTCCTTCAGTTTTGTGTCACTAACTGGTAAGTTGCTGTACACAGTGTGTACTTGCATGTCCATGCCTTCACTGAGGCTGCTGTCCTTGTAGGTAAGAAACTTCCTGGAGAGTGTGTCTGCGACAGGGATGTCTTTGCCTGGACGGTGAGTGATTGTGAAGTCGTATTTTTGTAGTTGAAGGATCATTCTCTGTAGCCTTGGCGGGGCTGCAGCTAGTGGATTCCTCATGATTGACTCAAGGGGCTTGTGGTCGGATTCCACAATGACTTGTCGTCCATATACGTACTGATGGAAACGTTTACATCCGAATAGAATGGCATAGAGCTCCTTTTCAATTTGAGCGTAGTTGATTTCACAGTCTGTGAGAGATTTGGAAGCGTAGCCGATGGGCTTTCCTTCTTGCAGTAGCACTGCACCTAGTCCATACTTCGACGCATCCACTTGGAGTCTGAGCTCTTTGTTGGGGTCGTAGTAGGCAAGGATTGGTCCTGGTTCTCTCGTGATCAAGTCTTTCACATTCTGGAAAGCAATGTCGTGTTGCTTGTCCCAAAGAAACTCACTGGACTGCTTTAGCAGTTGACGCAGGGGTGCATTAGCATTGGAGAGGCTGGGTGCGAACTTGGATAAGTAGTTGACCATGCCAAGGACTGTTTCCAGCTCTGCACGGTTTTTTGGTGGCTCCATTTCTTTTATGGCTGAGATCTTCTGTGGATCTGGCTTGATTCCATTCGCTGTGAGAAGATGTCCGAAGTAGCTGACCTCTGTAGCGCCGACTGTGCTCTTCTCTGGGTTGAGCCGGACTCCTCTCTCGCGGGATCTTTGCAGCATCGCGCGGAGGTTTCGGTCGTGCTCCTCTTTGGTTCGACCATAGACAAGGATGTCATCCACAATTGCCACAACTCCGTCGAGGCCTTCGTACACTTCGTCGATCTTTCGCTGAAACTCGTCTTGGGCTGAGATAATCCCAAAAGGCAGGCGACAGAACCTGTAGCGTCCAAATGGTGTGTTGAATGTTGTGAGCTTAGATGACTCTTCTGTGAGCTTGATAGCCCAGTAGCCTGATCTAGCGTCCATGACACTGAAGTAGTGTGCTCCCGCTAGCTTGTGTGTGATGCCATCTAGCGTCGGTAAAGGGTAATGGGGCCGTTTGATAGCCTTGTTCAAGTCTCTTGGGTCGAGGCATACTCGGAGCTTGCCTGTGCGTGGTTTCTCCACCACCACTAACGCGTTTACCCAGTCGGTCGGTTCTGTAACCTTGGTGACTATGTCAGATTGTTCCATGCTCTCCAACTCTTTCTTCAGACGGGCACGGAGAGCAAGGGGAATCTTTCTCGGGGGGTAGACCACAGGGGTTGCGTCTGGGTCAAGGTGAATGGTACATTCTCCTGGGAATAATCCTATTCCTGTAAAGACATCAGCAAACTCCTCCAGTACATTTCCTGTCTCTACTGGTGCTGTTACTGATAAAACTAGCTTGATGAGGTCCATGTCTAAACATGCTTTAAGACCTAGCACTGCAGGTGCTCTAGTGTCAACAATGTAAAAGTCCAACATCATGTCACTTTCCTTGTATTTGCATTTGAAAGTGCATGTGTCTTTTACTGGGAGCTGTTCACCACCATAACCAGTCAGTCTGCGCATGGTGGGCTGTAGCTCGCACTCAGATGTCAAGCTGCGGTACTTATTCAGAGGAATAATGTTTACTTGTGCACCAGTGTCTAGTTTGAACTTTAGCTTTGTGCCTTGTGTTCCTATCTCAATGTCAGCAAAGGCTTGCTCTGTCTCTGATATGTGACTTTTTTGTGTCACTGAATCAATAAACAGTTCATCATCATTTGACTCTTTGATTGACATTTCATCTTCACTCACTGTGTGTACTGTTTTTCCACGGTAAGCTCTGCACACTTTTGCAAAGTGATTCCATTTACCACATTTAGTACACTGTTTGCCTTTAGCTGGGCAATTTCCTTGTTCGCCATGCACTTTGTATCCACAATATCCACATGTTTTGGGGCGTTTTGAGTCTGTGTCGCTCTGTTTTGGAGTTATGTCTCTCTCCGTTCTGAAACGCGCTCTCTGGGCACCGGAGGTGTGCTTTGATGTCTGCCTGACTGCGTGCACTGCTTGTTCACGTGATGCGCTCGTGCTGCGGCGTGAAATGGTTTTCATCTGAGCCTGTGCTTGCTCGTGAGATCTGGCTATGTCGATAGCTTTGTCCAGCGTTAGCTCAGACCCAACATTCAAAAGTTTCTCTCTCACTCGCGGTGAGTGTATTCCAAATACGATACGGTCCCTGACCATCTCATCCTTGTTTGCATAATCACAGTCTTTCACAAGCAGACGCAGCTTAGTCACAAACGGTTCAAAAGACTCGCTAGCTCCCTGTACTTTCTCATGGAATTTGTACCTAGCGAAAATTGTATTAGTCTTCGGCACAACATATGCTTCAAAACGATCGTAGTATGTTTTCAGTACCTTTGATTCAGCCTCGGTAAGTGTCCATGTGTTGTAAATATCTCTCCCTTTTTCACCGATCCAGAGGAGCAGGTAGCTACATTTTTCCTCTTCTCCTCTTTCCTTCAGAGGACCCGTGAACATCAGCTCCACATGCTGTTTGTACTTACGCCATGCATCGGGTAAGTTTGTAGACTCCCAGTCCAATCGAGGTGAAGGAACTCCAGAAAAATCCATCTTTTAAGACCATTTACTCTGACACCATGTCTTGTTTTGTACGCTTTGTACAAATAATAAAACGCAGAACTACAGGATGTTTCTTAACATAACTCTTTATTAACTAGCTACAACTACATGTTCGCCTATCTCCAACCACGATCAACTGACTATGCCCTAACCGTCTGGGTGGTCTTAACCAATCACTGCACAGTAGGATACGGCGGTAAAACCTACTGTAGCCTATTAATCTTTATGCCTATCTAGGCTACTGTAGCCTATTAATCTTTATGCCTATCTAGGCTACTGTAGCCTATTAATCTTTATGCCTATCTAGGCTACTGTAGCCTATTAATCTTTATGCCTATCTAGGCTACTGTAGCCTATTAATCTGTATGCCTATCTAGGCTACTGTAGCCTATTAATCTTTATGCCTATCTAGGCTACTGTAGCCTATTAATCTTTATGCCTATCTAGGCTACTGTAGCCTACCTGGAGCTGGTAAACTGATTTAATAAATAGCCTGTAACTTCAGTTTATTATTGTTGTAGCCTTGTGTTATTTTGCAACTATTAATGTCCATGTTGAATTAATTCAGGTGGAAGTTATTGTAACGCTTGGACGTCGTGGGTGTGGAGTCAGGCGCAGGAGGCAGGAACATGTTTGGTACAATACTATTTAATAAGTACCACAAAAGAGAAAATGCCCAAAAACAACAGGGCGTAACAAAACCCAAAGTCCAAAACACGATCCACTACACAAACACAGTGAAACAAAACGTAACAAGCCCGCACACAGAACAGGTGGGGAGACGGGCTTAAATAACACCACTAATTACCTAAATGAACACAGGTGCAACTAATAAAGACATAACCAACAGAAAAACTAAAAGGGGATCGGTGGCAGCTAGTAGGCCAGGGACGACGACCGCCGAGCGCCACCCGAACAGGGAGAGGAGCCACCCTCGGTAGGAGTCGTGACAGTTATCAAGTGTGACCATGGTAAGATGTTAGAATGCATTAGATTGAAGGTAACAGTTCTATCTCAATGGCTGATCAGATGTTAGAATGCATTAGATTGAAGGTAACAGTCAGATTAGGCTACAGGTAATAAAACACTGGCTGTTGTTGACAAGCATCGACCTGTTCAGTTCATTACCATAGTATTAATATTAGATTCATAGACCTGTTCAGTTCATTACCATAGTATTAATATTAGATTCATAGACCTGTTCAGTTCATAACCATAGTATTAATATTAGATAGACCTGTTCAGTTCATTACCATAGTATTAATATTAGATAGACCTGTTCAGTTCATAACCATAGTATTAATATTAGATTCATAGACCTGTTCAGTTCATTACCATAGTATTAATATTAGATTCATAGACCTGTTCAGTTCGTTACCATAGTATTAATATTAGATTCATAGACCTGTTCAGTTCATTACCATAGTATTAATATTAGATAGACCTGTTCAGTTCATTACCATAGTATTAAAATTAGATGGACCTGTTCAGTTCATAACCATAGTATTAATATTAGATTCATAGACCTGTTCAGTTCATTACCATAGTATTAATATTAGATAGACCTGTTCAGTTCATAACCATAGTATTAATATTAGATTCATCGACCTGTTCATTTCATTACCATAGTATTAATATTAGATTCATAGACCTGTTCAGTTCATTACCATAGTATTAATATTAGATAGACCTGTTCAGTTCATTACCATAGAATTAATATTAGATAGACCTGTTCAGTTCATTACCATAGTATTAATATTAGATTCATAGACCTGTTCAGTTCATTACCATAGTATTAATATTAGATTCATAGACCTGTTCAGTTCGTTACCATAGTATTAATATTAGATTCATAGACCTGTTCAGTTCATTACCATAGTATTAATATTAGATAGACCTGTTCAGTTCATTACCATAGTATTAATATTAGATAGACCTGTTCAGTTCATAACCATAGAATTAATATTAGATAGACCTGTTCAGTTCATTACCATAGTATTAATATTAGATTCATAGACCTGTTCAGTTCATTACCATAGTATTAATATTAGATTCATAGACCTGTTCAGTTCGTTACCATAGTATTAATATTAGATTCATAGACCTGTTCAGTTCATTACCATAGTATTAATATTAGATAGACCTGTTCAGTTCATTACCATAGTATTAATATTAGATAGACCTGTTCAGTTCATTACCATAGTATTAATATTAGATTCATAGACCTGTTCAGTTCATTACCATAGTATTAATATTAGATTCATAGACCTGTTCAGATCATTACCATAGTATTAATATTAGATAGACCTGTTCAGTTCATTACCATTGTATTAATATTAGATAGACCTGTTCAGTTCATTACCATAGTATTATACTACAGCTACTGAAGGTTAACACATCATTTTTTTTTAAACCTTTATTTAACTCGCAAGTCAGTTAATAACAAATTCTTATTTACAATTATGGCCTACCGGGGAACACAGTGGGTTAACTGCCTTGTTCAGGGGCAGAACGACAGATTTTTACCTTGTCAGCTCTGGGATTCAATCCTGCAACCTTTCGGTTACTGCCCCAACGCTCTAACCATTAGGCTACCTGCCTCCCCAACGCTCTAACCACTAGGCTACCTGCCGCCCCAATGCTCTAACCACTAGGATACCTGCCGCCCCAACGCTCTAACCACTAGGCTACCTGCCGCCCCAACGCTCTAACCACTAGGCTACCTGCCGCCCAAACGCTCTAACCACTAGGCTACCTGCCACCCCAACGCTCTAACCACTAGACTACCTGCCGCCCCAACGCTCTAACCACTAGGCTACCTGCCACCCCAACGCTCTAACCTATATAACTGTTCTAGATTTTAGATCTGTATGAAAATGTGTTTTTTTGCAAAACGCTATATCAACTAGATATCTATATATCCACCTAGATATCTATATATCCACCTAGATATCTATATATCCACCTAGACATCTATATATCCACCTAGACATCTATATATCCACCTAGACATCTATATATCCACCTAGATATCTATATATCCACTTAGATATCTATATATCCACCTAGATATCTATATATCCATCCCCTAGATATCTATATATCCACCTAGACATCTATATATCCACCTAGATATCTATATATCCACCTAGATATCTATATATCCACCTAGATATCTATATATCCACCTAGATATCTATACATCCACCTAGATATCTATACATCCACCTAGATATCTATACATCCACCTAGATATCTATACATCCACCTAGATATCTATACATCCACCTAGATATCTATATATCCACCTAGACATCTATATATCCACCTAGATATCTATATATCCACCTAGATATCTATATATCCACTTAGATATCTATATATCCACCTAGATATCTATATATCCATCCCCTAGATATCTATATATCCACCTAGACATCTATATATCCACCTAGATATCTATATATGCACCTAGATATCTATATATCCACCTAGATATCTATATATCCACCTAGATATCTATATATCCACCTAGATATCTATATATCCACCTAGATATCATACATCCACCTAGATATCTATATATCCACCTAGATATCTATATATCCACCTAGACATCTATATCCACCTAGACATCAATATATCCACCTAGACATCTATATATCCACCTAGACATCTATATATCCACCTAGATATCTATACATCCACCTAGATATCTATACATCCACCTAGATATCTATACATCCACCTAGATATCTATACATCCACCTAGATATCTATATATCCACCTAGATATCTATATATCCACCTAGACATCTATATATCCACCTAGACATCAATATATCCACCTAGACATCTATATATCCACCTAGACATCTATATATCCACCTAGATATCTATATATCCACCTAGATATCTATATATCCACCTAGATATCTATATATCCACCTAGATATCTATATATCCACCTAGATATCTATATATCCACCTAGATATCTATATATCCACCTAGACATCTATATATCCACCTAGATATCTATATATCCACCTAGATATCTATATATCCACCTAGATATCTATATATCCACCTAGACATCTATATATCCACCTATATATCTATATATCCACCTATATATCTATATATCCACCTAGATATCTATATATCCACCTAGATATCTATATATCCACCTAGACATCTATATATCCACCTAGACATCTATATAGCCACCTAGACATCTATATATCCACCTAGATATCTATATATTCACCTAGACATCTATATATCCACCTAGATATCTATATATCCACCTAGATATCTATACATCCACCTAGACATCTATATATCCACCTAGACATCTATATATCCACCTAGATATCTATATATCCACCTAGATATCTATATATCCACCTAGATATATATATATATCCACCTAGATATCTATACATCCACCTAGATATCTATATATCCACCTAGACATCTATATATCCACCTAGACATCTATATATCCACCTAGATATCTATATATCCACCTAGATATCTATATATCCACTTAGACATCTATATATCCACCTAGATATCTATATATCCACCTAGACATCTATATATCCACCTAGCTATCTATATATCCACCTAGACATCTATATATCCACCTAGATATCTATACATCCACCTAGATATCTATATATCCACCTAGATATCTATATATCCATTGTTTAGCAGGAATGGAATATTTGTATCCTGTATATCTGACTGTGATATGTGGTTGTCCCACCTAGATATCTAAAGATGAATCCACTTACAGATGCCATGTTAATTTGACCCAGTTTCTCACGTCGGGAAAATAACAGCAAATGTGCATTTCATGTGGAAATTACCCACTTTAAAAGTCTTTATAAAGCCTTGTAGTGGTTTAATCATTTCTTTAAACAATATAAGATCATTTTCGAACATTTCTGAAAAGTGATATATAACGTTTTGGAATGAAATTCTTCTTATGTTTCCCCATCTGAGCTCAGAGTTAATGAGAGATGTAATGTTTGTCTCTGTTGTGTTGAAGTCCAATCAAGCCGGAGAGACCAGCCTCCCCTGTACCCAGCTGTGTGTCCATGAAGAGTGACCGGTCAATGGATCCTCCTAATCACTTTAGAGAGGGAGACTTTTCTACTGAACAAAGGTAAGAAGAACTCATGGGTCATGGTCAGTGAGTTAAACAACACTGTCTCTAGTCATTTCTCCTCTCCCATTTTCCCATTTCTTTATTTTTGTTGTTTTCATAATCCATAGGCTAATCCTTTAGTCCATTTTCATAGTCCTAAAACAATATTAAACAAACACAACGTTCCCTCCACGTGTGTGTGTGTGTGTGTGTGTGTGTGTGTGTGTGTGTGTGTGTGTGTGTGTGTGTGTGTGTGTGTGTGTGTGTGTGTGTGTGTGTGTGTGTGGCTACCTGCCACCCCAAAATAAGATGTAGGCGTGCACATTTTTTGGGCTCGTTTTCAGGCCTCGTGGGCTGGTTTTGGATGTGTCTGTTAGTAACCTGTTTTTATTTCTAAGAGATAATGAAAAAATTATTACTTGTCACTGTGTTAACCACAACCAACATACTGGATCTCTGTTTAGTTGTTACTGTGTTAACCACAACCAACATGCTGGATCTCTGTTTAGGACGTCACTGTGTTAACCAACATGCTGGATCTCTGTTTAGTTGTTACTGTGTTAACCACAACCAACATGCTGGATCTCTGTTTAGTTGTCACTGTGTTAACCACAACCAACATGCTGCATCTCTGTTTAGTTGTCACTGTGTTGACCACAACCAACATGCTGGATCTCTGTTTAGTTGTCACTGTGTTAACCACAACCAACATGCTGGATCTCTGTTTAGGGGTCAGTGCTCTAAAATGAGTGTCTCTGGGGAGAGAGAGGAGGGACCTGCCTCTAAAAGGTGTCTCTCTGGGGAGAGAGAGGAGGGACCTGCCTCTAAAATGCGTCTCTCTGGGGAGAGAGAGGAGGGACCTGCCTCTAAAATGCGTCTCTCTGGGGAGAGAGAGGAGGGACCTGCCTCTAAAAGGCGTCTCTCTGGGGAGAGAGAGGAGGGACCTGCCTCTAAAAGGTGTCTCTCTGGGGAGAGAGAGGAGGGACCTGCCTCTAAAATGCGTCTCTCTGGGGAACATGACACCAAAGCTAAGAGGTAAGATGACAATTTTATGAAGAATTTATTAAGTTTATTTCCAAAATGCATCACATTTGTTTTTTCATCAGAAATGGTCGCTTATGGGTACCTTCAATATTAATGTTCTCAGATTTTCAGTTAATAGATTTTATTTTATATATATATATATATATATATATATATATATACAGTATATAGATGGGTATATCTTTCAAATTATTATTATTACTGCATGTCCTCTTTTTCAAGATGTGGCCGATTTAAACAGCCAGAATACATTTTTAAATTGAGATTATTACATTTTTTTACGATTCGTTTTCTAAATGGCTGCTGGGTAATGTGATATGCATCAAAATCTTTGATTGTAGGCATTGAATTGAGTGAATGCTGCGCAGGTTCACTGAGTTGCAAACCAAATGGACAGGTCCAGCTCATTGATTTGTAGATCTGACACAGTTGCTACCTCAGATTATGAGCCTTGTGTCGTGAATTAGTTATGTAGTACCCACAGAAGGCCACAGGGAGGAGCTATAGAGCTATAAACCCATACAGTTTATCTCTTTAAATCACTGAACCTAACAATCAAAGAGAGATATAAACCCATACAGTGCTATACAGAAACCCTTTTACCTATTTTAGCCTTAACCCCTAACCCGAGGTATAACCTATTTTAGCCTTAACCCCTAACCCGAGGTATAACCTATTTTAGCCTTAACCCCTAACCCGAGGTATAACCTATTTTAGCCTTAACCCCTAACCCGAGGTATAACCTATTTTAGCCTTAACCCCTAACCCGAGGTATAACCTATTTTAGCCTTAACCCCTAACCCGAGGTATAACCTATTTTAGCCTTAACCCCTAACCCGAGGTATAACCTATTTTAGCCTTAACCCCTAACCTGAGGTATAACCTATTTTAGCCTTAACCCCTAACCCGAGGTATAACCTATTTTAGCCTTAACCCCTAACCCGAGGTATAACCTATTTTAGCCTTAACCCCTAACCCGAGGTATAACCTATTTTAGCCTTAACCCCTAACCCGAGGTATAACCTATTTTAGCCTTAACCCCTAACCCGAGGTATAACCTATTTTAGTCTTAACCCCTAACCCGAGGTATAACCTATTTTAGCCTTAACCCCTAACCCGAGGTATAACCTATTTTAGCCTTAACCCCTAACCCGAGGTATAACCTATTTTAGCCTTAACCCCTAACCCGAGGTATAACCTATTTTAGCCTTAACCCCTAACCCGAGGTATAACCTATTTTAGCCTTAACCCCTAACCCGAGGTATAACCTATTTTAGCCTTAACCCCTAACCCGAGGTATAACCTATTTTAGCCTTAACCCCTAACCTGAGGTATAACCTATTTTAGCCTTAACCCCTAACCCGAGGTATAACCTATTTTAGCCTTAACCCTAATTCTAGGGTAGGGTAGCCAAGAATACTTTTAGAAACTATTTTAGTAATAATATTATGTTAGTAAATACAATAATAGTACTAAATAGCATTTTGATTATTCTGTTATTCAAAACCTGTCTAAGCATTTAGCTTTTTTGTTTTGTTATTTTATGATATTTATTATTGCAAGGCAGGACACTTGATAAACAAGACACATAAGTTTTATTTTTCAAATGTGGTTTGAACTGGGTGACCAAGTAACCTCCATGTGAAAATCCAGCAATTGGCGTGGGATAGGTGGGGCAGGTTTGAGACTGATCTAAGGCATTAACAAGAAAAATACACTTTATTCTCAGCTGCCTCAACAATGTCTGTACATTAATTAATAACTTTTAATTGCTAAATATTTCCAATAGAAGGCAGCATAAGACCACAAAGCATCAGTTACAGGCTACAAGCAGCAATATGATTGACGTAAAACAGCATGCAACCAAAGACTATTTGTCCCATGATTTTCTAAAATGGTCACTCATTACTTTAGTTAGCTATATATCTCGTATTAGGGCTGTGTTGCTTTTGGGAGAGCAACAAAATAGTGACTATAGCAGGTACTGAACCCCGGGTAAATTATCACTAGTCAGAACCTCAACCTCAGAATGCATGCATTATAAAAATCATCTTAATATCTGATATTGGGAGTAAACAACATTGTAATAGAAAAGACAAGAGTGCGTCTTCCAGCCCGCCAATAAATTACCTCATGCAACCCTCGCGGTGAGGAAATTTACCTCAACATGCCCCTGGAGAAGGCAGAGTGACGACACAAGCTTTTTAGCGAGGCTGAGGTGACTACTAGCGAGAGAAGGCAGAGCGGGTCGATGCTGGTTGATGAATTAGATAATGAATGTACTGGGAAAATACGTTTTTCTCAACCAGAGGTGACTGAATTAATGTTCAGGCTCATTGATAATCATTATATTAATGAAGTATAATTTCAAACATGAGCATAAAAACAGGTAATAATAAACGTGAATCATCATTATATTAGTTCACAGTAATCTGTTAAATGCTTTTTCTGTCCTTCCTCTTGCGTTAGCAGTGTGGAAAGGGACAGAAAGAAGCTCACACAGGAGTTTTCCTGAGAGGGGGAGTGGTGGTGTATCCGGGAGAAAACTAAACTAACCTTCTGAAATGTCATTAGTGGTCTTATGCTGCCATCTATTGGAATCATGTAGCAACTGCAGTAGTACTGAATAATGTGTAATTCCTTACAAAACTACTAATTACTAAGAATTGCAAGATATAACATTTTGTAGTTCATTTTACCACTTACAACCATAAAATAACCATTTATAGCATAACAAACAATGAAACTGACATCAACCAAAAACACCATACATGTAGTTAATTATATAAAAATACATATATTTATTTAGATGGGTGACATTATCTGCCAAAGTAACAGCCCTGAAGAACTCTCCAGTAGGTACCAACACATTCAAAGGCCTTTTTCTCAAAAGTGAGGTTACAAGTTTATCATCTTTCAAAGCAGAATTACTTTCCCATTGTTCCTCAACTGTAGTGTATGATATACCATTTTTATACCATCCGAGTCTGTGTTTTTATCTTCTGTGAAAAACACAGTTTCAAATTGTGCGACATAAGCCCAAATCGAGCCAGTCGGTCTCATTTGACTGTATAAAACCTAGCAGTACTACTGATTTCTTTGAGAGTGAGGCAGATATATAGCATGTAGAGACTTTTCTACTGAACAAAGGTAAGAAGAACTCATGGGTCATGGTCAGTGAGTTAAACAACACTGTCTCTAGTCATTTCTCCTCTCACATTTTCACATTTCTTTTTGTTGTTTTCATAATCCATAGGCTAATACTTTAGTCCATTTTCATAGTCCTAAAACAATATTAAACAAACACAACATTCCCTCTGTGTGTGTGTGTGTGTGTGTGTGTGTGTGTGTGTGTGTGTGTGTGTGTGTGTGTGTGTGTGTGCTCTCCCTGGATGAGGAGATGTAATCTCTATCCTGATTGCCTAGTCACTTTTACCCCTACCTACATGTACATATTACCTCAATTACCTGGTACCCCTGCACATTGACTCAGTACTGGTACTCCTTATAGTCTCATTATTACCTCAACTACCTGGTACCCCTGCACATTGACTCAGTACTGGTACTCCTTATAGTCTCATTATTACCTCAACTACCTGGTACCCCTGCACATTGACCCCTGGCTATTATTGTTTTTTATTGTGTTACTTTTTCCTTTTTTTATTTAGCTTATTTTTCTTACTTTTTAACTGCCTTGTTAGTCAGCATTTCATGGTAAAGACCTGTTCTATTCGGCGCATGTGACGAATATATTTTGATTTGATTTGATTTGAGGGGTTGCCAGTCCTCTTCTGGCTGGGTGGAGATTATGAGAGTACATCGTTCTTTAAGTTGCGAAACGTTCATAGATGACCAGCAGGGTAAAATAATAATAATCACACTGGTTGTAGAGGGTGTAACAGTAAATGTCAGTTGGCTTTTCATACTCTAGCATTCAGAGGTCGAGACAGCAGGTGTGGTAGAGAGAGAGGGTCAAAACAGCAGGTTCGGGACAAGGTAGCACGTCCGGTTAACAGGTCAGAGTTCATATCCTCAGTCAGACCAGTAGAAACTGGATCAGCAGCACTACAAGGTATCACGTCAGGTGGAGCATGTATCAATACTGATAGAATGGTAAAAAAGGGAGCGCTGCTCTCAGATCATTTTTCTTCATTCAGATCTTTCCTTAACATAATAATTATTTCACAACACTGATGAAAAGATCAGCACCTAGAGAAATATGATCACCTATGGCTGCAAATATTGAGGCAGCTTATTCTAATGCTTACACAAAAAAAAGCACTAAATCACAGACTTGGCACATAATTGGGTTCATGTTAGGATACGCATCATGAAATATATTGAGTGTCACGTCCTGACCAGTAAAGAGTCTATTTGTTATTGTAGTTTGGTCAGGACGTGGCAGAGGGTATTTGGTTTATGTGGTTCGGGGTGTGTGTCTATGTAGAGGGGTAGTTGATTTATGTATTCCGGGGTTTTTGGTCACTGTTCTATGTTTATGTGTTTCTAGGTTTTATCTAGTTTAATCTATTTCTATGTTTAGGTAATTGGGGTGTGGACTCTCAATTGGAGGCAGGTGTTTTGTAGTTGCCTCTGATTGAGAGTCCTATATTTAGGAATGTGTTTGTCTTAATGGTTTGTGCTGTGTATAGCTTGTTGCCTTACCGGCCTGTATTTAGTCGGTGTGGTTTTTTCCGTGGTTTTTTCCGTGTTCATGTTTGTTTTTTTGTTTTTTTTCTTTTCCAATAAAAATAAAAGAAGATGAGTGCACATTTCCCCGCTGCGTCTTGGTCCACTTCAACTTACGACAACCATGACATTGAGACAAGTTACAGACCGTAGTCTACAAGTAGCAAAATAGAACTCAATTGATCATAAAACTTATTTTAATCTGATTGTAATAGGCCTATTGCCTACCGTTTATATTTCATTGCAGTCATCTCGGTTTTCATATGAACATCATTTTGTCCGTCAGTTGTTTCTATCAAATGCGAAGACATTTGCAACTTTGTAGTCAACTTTGTTCTGAAGTCACAAAGAGATGGAGAAACCCTGTGATTCTATGTTTAGCAGAGATCTTCTGTGTATAAAGTGATGCAGGAGGGCAAAAAAGCTGTTCAACGTTAATAACGATGGTTTTGGGAAACAGCTCAGAGATTTAACGATTCTCCTACGAAGGTTTTAATGATGAACTTGGCTTTAAGAGGCTTTTGGGAAACCAGGCCGTGGATAAAAACATCTGCTGAATTCAAAACTAAATGTTTTACATACAGATCTCATATTACTGTATGTATAAAAAAAAGAAATATATTATTATTATGTTGAACGAATGTATGAACATGTAGTTATTTGTTACATTTGACTGTGTAAAACCTAGCAGTACTACTGATTTCTCTGAGAGACAAATATATATTATTACTGTGTTAAACCTAGTAGTACTACTGATTTCTCTGAGAGTGAGGCAGATATATATTATTACTGTGTTAAACCTAGCAGTACTACTGATTTCTCTGAGAAGCAGATATATATTATTACTGTATAAAACCTAGCTGTACTACTGATTTCTCTGAGATTGAGGCAGATATATATTATTACTGTGTAAAACCTAGCAGTACTACTGATTTCTCTGAGAGGCAGAGATATATTATTACTGTATTAAACCTAGCAGTACTACTGTTTTCTCTGAGAGGCAGATATATATTATTACTGTATTAAACCTAGCAGTACTACTGATTTCTCTGAGAAGCAGATATATATTATTACTGTATTAAACCTAGCAGTACTACTGATTTCTCTGAGAGTGAGGCAGATATATATTATTACTGTGTAAAACCTAGCAGTACTACTGATTTCTCTGAGAGTGCGGCAGAAATGTAGCATTTTGAAAAAAAAAACATTTGACTCTCTGAAATGAAAACATCAAATTATACATTATAAACAAATACATGTCTGTCATTGAACAACCACATGCCATGATTAGATCGTGAAAAAACACCAATCTCATGTATAACTTCTTTTAAAAATAAAAGCTAATTTACGAACATTTCTGAAAAGTGATATGTAGCGTTTTGGAATGAAACTGTTCTTATGTTTCCCATCTGAGCTCAGAGTTAATGAGAGATGTAATGTTTGTCTCTGTTGTGTTGAAGTCCAATCAAGCAGGAGAGACCAGCCTCCCCTGTACCCAGCTGTGTGTCCATGAAGAGTGACCGGTCTATGAGTGAACCTCTATGGTTTAGAGAGGGAGACTTTTCTACTGAACAAAGGTAAGAAGAACTCATGGGTCATGAGTCAGTGAGATAAACAACACTGTCTCTAGTCATTTCTCCTCTCCCATTTTCACATTTCTTTTGGTTGTTTTCATAATCCATAGGCTAATCCTTTAGTCCATTTTCATAGTCCTAAAACAATATTAAACAAACACAACGTTCCCTCCACGTGTGTGTGTGTGTGTGTGTGTGTGTGTGTGTGTGTGTGTGTGTGTGTGTGTGTGTGTGTGTGTGTGTGTGCACCCCCTGGATGAGGAGATGTAATCTCATATTTTTTTTCCACAGACACCAACAGGAGAGGTCAGAGATTCTCAGTGGTCAGTCTTCCCAGAGTCATCAAACAGACCTGGACTCCATATTCAGTGTATGTGGTTCTGTTATGTACATTTGTTTTTGTTTACCTCAAGTAAAGTTGTTCTATCAATCATTCATTATTAATGTGTTAATGAGAAAGCTTTTCATCTCTTGCTTGATTTATTTCAGTTGCTTGAAGAGAATATTGTGACATTTGTGAAGAACGAGCTGAAGATGTTCAGGAGGATTCTTAGTCCAGAACTCCCAGAAGGCTTTGAGAGTCAGAAGCAGGATGAGGAAGTGGTGGATGCTGAAGATGAGAAGCAGGAGAGCAGTGCCAGAGAGGGGGCTCTGAAGATCACACTGCACGTCCTGAGGAAAATGAACCAGAAGGATCTTGCTGACACACTGGAGAAATGTAAGACCTGTCTGCCTCATGTTGAATGATGTTTTATAACATTTAAAAGCTGTAGCTAAAGTACAGCTAAAGTAGCTGTGTAACTCAATGATATTGTAGCAGCCTTAACTTCTTTGGGCTATTTGGGACGCTAGCGTGCCACCCGTGGCGCACCCTATCAACAGCAGGTGCATTTCAAGAGCGGCAAATTTGAAAACAAATAAATGTCAAAATTCAAATTTCTCAAACATACAACTATCTTACACCCTTTGAAAGATAAACATCTCCTTAATCTAACCACGTTGTCCGATTTCAAAAAGGTTTTACGGCGAAAGCATAAAGTTAGGTTATGTTAGGACAGTACATTGACAATAGTTGTGTGTAATGTATTGTCAATTCAAAGAAAGGCGTCACCAAAACCATAAAATCAGCTAAAATTATGCACTAACCTTTTACAATCTCCATCAGATGACACTCCTAGGACATTATGTTAGACAATACATGCATTTTTAGTTCTATCAAGTTAATATTTATATCCAAAAACAGCGTTTTACTATGGCGTTGATGTTCAGGAAATCGTTTCCCTCCAATAACCGGCAGTCAAGTCATCACAACAAAATAATTAATTCATATTAGAAAACATTGGTAAAATATTATATTGTCATTCAAAGAATTATAGATTTACATCTCTTGAACGCAACCGGATTGCCAGATTTAAAAATAACCTTACTGGGAAATCACACTTTGCAATAATCTGAGCACTGCGCCCAGAAAAATACGCTTTGCGATACAGACTAACCGCCATGTTGGAGAGATCTAACATCGAAAATACTATGTAAATAATCCATTACCTTTTGATTGTCTTCATCAGATGTCACTTCCAGGAATCCCAGGTCCATAACGAATGTAGTTTTGTTCAAAAAAGCTCATCATTTATGTCCAAAAAGCTCCGTGTTGTTAGCACATGATCTATGCCAGCCGGACTTCACTTCACGAACGGAAAAAATATATTTACGTTCGTTCAAACATGTCAAACGTTGTATCGCATAAATCATTAGGGCCTTTTTTAACCAGAACATGAATAAAATTCAAGGCGGACGATTGGGTTCTCTTTTAAAACGTATTGGAACGAGAGAACCCAACATGAACTCGCACGCCAGGTGTCTAATGGGCCATCACCGTTCCAAGGCTCTTGTTCGGTCAGATCTCAGAGTAGAAGACTCAAAACACTTTGTAAAGGCTGGTGACATCTTGTGGAAGCAATAGGAAGTGCCAAAACATTCATCAGCCCCTTTGTTTTTCAATGGCATAGGCTTAAAGTCAATTCAACACATCAGGTATCCACTTCCTGTCAGATTCTGTCTCAGGGTTTTGCCTGCCAAATGAGTTCTGTTATACTCACAGACACCATTCAAACAGTTTTAGAAACTTTAGGGTGTTTTCTATCCAAACCTGAACAAAATTCTCAATGGTGCCCCCTAGCCCGTAGAGGTTTTAATACAACACCTAGTGACCTCAACAAGTAGCAGCAGGGATGTGTTGTGTTGATTAATTTAGAGAGAGAGAGAGAGAGAGAGAGAGAGAGAGAGAGAAAGAGAGACAACATTAATAATACCATCAATAATACCAATAATAATATAATCAGTCTCACCAGTCTGTAATGCATTATGAAAACATTTACACATTTATACATTCAGATAAGAGAATAAATGATTATAATTTAAACTTTATAACAGTCCTACAATACTGTAGGCATTAAAACAGACGTAATATTAATATCCTCTGTGTTTTTTCTAGATTCAGATGAGCTTGCTGTGATTTGCCAACGTGAACTCAAATCTAATCTAAAGAAGAAGTTTCAATGTGTATTTGAGGGGATCGCTAAACAAGGAAACCCAACACTTCTCAATAAGATCTACACAGAGCTCTACATTACAGAGGGAGGAACAGGAGAGGTCAATAATGAACATGAGCTGAGACAGATTGAGACAACAACCAGGAAACAAGCAAGACCAGAGACTGCAATCAAATGTAATGACATCTTCAAACCCTTAACTGGACAAGACAAACTTATCAGAACTGTGCTGACAAAGGGAGTCGCTGGCATTGGAAAAACAGTCTCTGTGCAGAAGTTCATTCTGGACTGGGCTGAAGGAAAAGCAAATCAGGATGTTCAATTTGTGTTTTCATTCCCTTTTCGGGAGCTGAATTTGATGAAAAAGGACAAACACACTTTGATTGAACTTCTCAATCACTTCTCAATGGAAACCAAACAATCAAGAATCTCCAACTACGACAGGTACAAAGTTCTGTTCATCTTTGATGGTCTGGATGAGTGCCGACTGCCCCTAGACTTCCAGAAGAACAAGATCTGTTGTGACGTCACAGAGTCAACCTCAGTGGATGTTCTGCTGACAAATCTCATCGAGGGAAATCTGCTTCCCTCTGCTCTCCTCTGGATAACTTCCCGACCTGCAGCAGCCAGTAAGATCCAAGCAGGGTGTGTTGACCAGGTGACAGAGGTACGAGGGTTCAATGACCCACAGAAGGAGGAGTACTTCAGGAAGAGATTCAGTGATGAGGACCTGGCCAACAGAATCATCTCACACATAAAGGCATCAAGGAGCCTCCACATCATGTGCCACATTCCAGTCTTCTGTTGGATTTCTGCAACAGTCCTTGAACACATGCTGAAACATAAGAGAGAAGAGATGCCCAAGACTTTGACTGATATGTACACACACCTTGTGGTGTTTCATACCAAACAGAAGAATGAAAAGTATCTTGGGAAAGAAGAGACAGGTCCACACTTGAATAACGAGAGCATTCTGTCACTGGGAAAACTGGCTTTTCAACAGCTAGTGAAGGGCAATCTGATTTTCTATGAAGAAGACCTGAAAGAGGCTGGCATTGATGTCAATGAAGCCTCAGTGTACTCAGGATTGTGCACACAGCTCTTTAAAGAGGAATGTGGGCTGTACCAGGACAAGGTGTACTGCTTTGTTCATCTGAGCATTCAGGAGTTTCTGGCTGCTGTATATGTGTTCCTCTCATTCATCAACAACAATGACAATCTAATTGACATACTGCAAACAAAAGACGAGTCTGAAGTTACTTTTTACAAGAGTGCTGTGGATAAAGCCATACGAAGTGAGACGGGAAAACTGGACCTGTTCCTCCGCTTCCTTCTGGGCCTCTCACTGGAGTCCAATCAGAAGCACTTACGAGGTCTACTGACAGAGACAAGAAGCAGCTCACAGAGCCCTGAAGAAACAGTCAAGTACATCAAGGAGAAGATCAGGGAGAATCCCTCTCCAGAGAGGAGCATCAATCTGTTCCACTGTCTGAATGAACTGAATGACCATTCTCTAGTGGAGGAGATCCAAAGCTTCCTGAGCTCAGGACGTCTCTCAAAACCCAACCTGTCACCTGCACAGTGGTCAACTCTGGTCTTTGTGTTGCTAACTTCAGAAAAGGAGCTGGATGTGTTTGACCTGAAGAAATACTCCAGATCAGAGGAAGGTCTTCTGAGGCTGCTGCCAGTGGTCAAAGTCTCCAGAGCTGCTCTGTGAGTAAATAAAATGACATTTAAGAACTAATCATCAGGAAGAAATATTCAGTTTAGATAAAAATATGTATTATAATATGTATATAATATTATGTTGAATAACATATTGAATAAATGCTTTGATTTTCACATTAGTATAACAATATGACCATACAATTCTAGGAGACGGAAGATGAATCTGTATGCTGTTTGAGAGAATAAACCAAATCAATCTGCCATTGTCCTTCTACACTACTTGTTAATTTAACAGTGTGTTTGTGAAGTCATGATGATCTCTTTGCAGGCTGTCAGGCTGTGGAGTCACAAAGAAAGGCTGTGCTTCTCTGGTCTCAGCTCTGACGTCAAACCCCTCACACCTGAGAGAGCTGGACCTGAGTAACAATGACCTGAAGGATTCAGGAGTGAAGCTGCTCTCTGCTGGACTGGAGGATCCCCACTGTAAACTGGAGACTCTGAGGTCAGTATTCCTGTAGTTGGTCAACAAGTGATAACTGTTCAACAGATCCACATGTGTTTACCAGACACACATAGTCCACACCATATGTGTTTGGACAGTGAAGCTTACAGTTTTAAATGTGGTGCTGTGCTCCAGCATTTTGGATTTGAGTTGTTTCATATTAGGTGACAGTACAGAATGTCACCTTTTAGTTTAGTTTTAGTTGAGTTTAGTTTTATTTGAGGGTATTTTCATACATATCTGTTTTACCATTTAGAAATGAAAGCTGTACAATGATAGTCTGACGAGTTTCAGAAGAAAGTTCTTTGTTTCTGGCCATTTTGAGCCTGTAATCGAACCCACAAATGCTGATGCTCCAGATACTCAACTAGTCTAAAGAAGGCCAGTTTTATTGCTTCTTTAATCAGAACCAGAGTTTTCAGCTGTGCTAACATCATTGCAAAAAGGTTTTCTAATGATCAATTAGCCTTTTTAAAATGATAAACTTGGATTAGCGAACACAACGTGCCATTGGAACACAGGAGTGATGGTCACTGATAATGGTACGTAGTTCTCCCATTTGAAAAAGTCTTAATTATTTGGACAAATTCACTTATATTGTATTAAAGTAGTCATAAGTTTATTAGTTGTACCATATTCCATGCCTGCAGTGATTACATCAAGCGTGTGATTCTACAAACTTGTTGAATTCATTTTTCAGTTTGTTTTGGTTGTGTTTTGGATGTTTTTCCTAATAGAAACTGAATGGTGAATAATGTCCTGTCATTTTGGAGTCACTTCATTTGTATTGTCAGTAAGAATTGAAGATGTTTCTGAACACTTCTACATTCATGTGGATGCTACCATGATTATGAATAATCATGAATGAATCGTGAATGATGATGAATGAGAAAGTTAAAGAGGCACAAAGATCAGACCCCCTTTGTTATTGGTGTTATTCTGAGGACAACTGGGTGAAAATGTTGTGGTCAGATGAGACCAAAATGGAGCTCTTTGACATCAACTCAACTCGCTGTGTTTGGAGGAGGAGGATTGCTGCCTATGACCCTAAGAACACCATCTCCACCGTCAAACATGGAGGTGGAAACATTATGCTTTGGGGGTGTTTTTCTGCTAAGGGGACAGGACAACTTCACTGCATCAAAGGGACGATAGACGGGGCCATGTACCGTCAAATCTTGGGTGAGAACCTCCTTCCCTTAGCCAGGGCATTGAAAATGGGTTGTGGATGGGTATTCCAGCATGACAATGACCCAAAACACACGGCCAAGGCAACAAAGGAGTGGCTCAAGAAGAAGCACATTAAGGTCCTGGAGTGACCTAGCCAGTCTCCAGACCTTAATCCCATAGAAAATCTGTGGAGGGAGATGAAGGTTCAAGTTGCCAAACGTCAGCCTTGAAACCTTAATGACTTGGAGAAGATCTGCAAAGAGGAGTGGGACAAAGTCCCTCCTGAGATGTGTGCAAACCTGGTGGCCAACTACAAGAAACGTCTGACCTCTGTGATTGCCAAGAAGGTTTTTGCCACCAAGTACTAAGTCATGTTTTGCAGAGGGGTCAAATACTTATTTCCCTCATTAAATTGCAAATAATTGTATAACATTTTTGACATGTGTTTTTCTAGATTTATTTGCTGTTATTCTGTCTCTCACTGTTCAAATAAACCTACCATTAAAATTATTGACTGATCATTTCTTTGTCAGTGTGCAAACGTACAAAATCAGCAGGGGATCAAACACTTTTTTCCCCCACTGTACTACCCACCACTAAGACCTGTACGCTCTCGTTGTCTGGCCCTCGCTTCATACTCGTCGCCAAACCCACTGGCTCCAGGTCATCTACAAGACCCTGCTAGGTAAAGTCCCCCCTTATCTCAGCTCGCTGGTCACCATAGCAGCACCCACCTGTAGCACGCGCTCCAGCAGGTATATCTCTCTGGTCACCCCCAAAGCCAATTCCTCCTTCGGCCGCCTCTTCTTCCAGTTCTCTGCTGCCAATGACTGGAACAAACTACAAAAATATCTGAAACTATCTCCCTCACTAGCTTTAAGCACTAGCTGTCAGAGCAGCTCACAGATTACTGCACCTGTACATAGCCCATCTATAATTAATTTATTTATTTAGCTCCTTTGCGCCCCATTATTTCTACTTTGCACTTTCTTCCACTGCATATCTACCATTCCAGTGTTTTACTTGCTATATTGTATTTACTTTGCCACCATGGCCTTTTTTTGCCTTTACCTCCCTTATTTCACTTCATTTGCTCACATTGTATATAGACTTATTTTTCTACTGTATTATTGACTGTATGTTTGTGTAATACCCTTGTTTGAACCAAGTATTGAGTTTATTTGTTATAATTAATTGGTATTATATTTAAAAGATGATTGAATTGCTCCTAAACTGTAATGTTGTTAATGCATTATGCTTTTTGAAGAAATATTTATTTAATGTATAAGTGAATAGTTTGTTTTACTTTGAAGTTGAAGTTCTGACCAATAAGGTCGCTTGTTAAGTTGTGGCCAATGGGAGTTGACCTGGTTAACGGGAGGGAAAAAGATGTTGATGAAAGGATGGTCGTTTTACCTCAGGACGGTTGGTGAAGAAAAATTATAAAAGAAGACGACAGAACTACAACAAAACCCATAGCTACTAAGACATGAAGGGAAATACATGTTTTATTTAATAAAAGAGTTGTTATAATTTAGTTAAAACTTAGTAAAGACTGAAGCTACCGTCTCGTCGTGGAGGTATTAGCCAGCCTAGAGGTTAGCCTAGCATCGTGTGACACCGGGAGATAATTGCTTGGGAAGCTTAACGAGTTCGTGTTGCCATGGGGATATCGGTTACTAAGGAGGACTGTCTGCATGGGTAGCTGTGTTGCCATGGGGATATCGGTTACTAAGGAGGACTGTCTGCATGGGGAGCTGTGCTGCCTTGGACTTGGTGAGGAAACCTGCATGGAACTGCCATACTTCGCTGAGGGAATATCTACCAAGTCGTGAGTAACCACAATGTGAGGTGCTTCATTTGGACACGGGCTGTGCACAAGTCATTGGGGTTTATTATTATTTAATTCTTTTAAAATAAAGGTGATATAAATAAATTGGTAATGGTGAGAGGTTAGCATGTTTTGTTGTAGCCTCTGTTATTGGTAATGGTGAGAGGTTAGCATGTTTTGTTGTAGCCTCTGTTATTGGTAATGGTGAGAGGTTAGCATGTTTTGTTGTAGTCTCTGTTATTGGTAATGGTGAGAGGTTAGCATGTTTTGTTGTAGCCTCTGTTATTGGTAATGGTGAGAGGTTAGCATGTTTTGTTGTAGTCTCTGTTATTGGCAATGGTGAGAGGTTAGCATGTTTTGTTGTAGCCTCTGTTATTGGTAATGGTGAGAGGTTAGCATGTTTTGATGTAGCCTCTGTTATTGGCAATGGTGAGAGGTTAGCATGTTTTGTTGTAGTCTCTGTTATTGGTAATGGTGAGAGGTTAGCATGTTTTGTTGTAGCCTCTAACTCTCATTATTATTCATAATTCATTCATGATTTGTATTAATCATGTTATCATCAGGATTCATTTAGTAGTGTTTAGAAACATGTTATCTACTCACTTAGACAGAAAATTATCCAGTCATCATCCACCATTTTATTATTGGGCAAAACAAACTGCAAATGTGACCAACTAGTTTACAACCAAACACTAATCTTTTGACTGCTTTAATACACTATGAGTGAATTGGTCAGAATACTTATGACTTCTTTAAATAGGGGGACGAGATACATAAAGTGCTTTTATTTTTTCTAAATGGTGAAACAGATATGTATGAAAATATCCTCAAATAAAAGGTGACATTATATACTGTCACCTCATATAAAACATTCTGTCTGAAATCCAAAATGTTGGAGTTTAGAGCCACATTTAAAATGTTATCTTCACTGTCAAAATAGATATGGTGTGGACTGTATACTCAATACAATCTAAATCTGATACCTCACTGTCTGTCTTTTGACTGATACTGCTTTTAAACTGGTCTGGTCAGTCTACTCAAATATTTGTACTGTACATATTTCTCTACAAGTAATATGATCATTTAAAATAAAGATTCATTAATTGATGAATAGATTTGGCAGGTTTCAGGACACTGATTTCTGAAAATGTAGAAACAAATATGCTGCCACTATTTTCACCACCAAAGAATAGCAGTGTGATTTTAATATGATTTGACTCTTTGCAGGCTGTCAGGCTGTCTAGTCACAGAGAAAGGCTGTGATTCTCTGATCTCAGCTCTGAGGTCAAACCCCTCACACCTGAGAGAGCTGGACCTGAGCTACAATCACCCAAAAGACTCAGGAGTCAGACTGCTCTCTGCTGGACTGGAGGATCCACACTGCAGACTGGAGAAACTCAAGTATGTAGAGGGTTTATGTCAATGTTCATATCAGACATGTTTGACTTATCAGGCTAGTTAAGACAAACATTCTTACCACCACTTGGACAACGTTATATGTTGACTGTGTGTGTGTCCAGTGTGTGCTGTGTTTGTGTGTCCAGTGTGTGTGTGTGTCCAGTGTGTGTCCAGTGTTTGTCCAGTGTGTGTCCAGTGTGTGTCCAGTGTGTGTTTTGTGTGTGTCCTGTGTGTGTGTGTGTGTGTGTGTGTGTGTGTGTGTGTGTGTGTGTGTCCAGTGTTTTTTTTCTTTTTTTTCACCTTTATTTAACCAAGTAGTCCAGTTGAGAACAAGTTCTCATTTACAACTGAGACCTGGTCAAGATAAAGCAAAGCAATGCGACAAAAACAAACACAGATTTACACATAAAGAAAAGTACAGTCAATAACACAAAATAAAAGAAAAATAGAAAGATCTATGTACAGTTTGTGCAAATGTAGAAGAGTAGGGAGGTAGGCAATAAATAGGCCATAGAGGCGAAAATAATTACAATTTAGCATTAATACTGGAGTGATAGATGTGCAAGTAGAGAGATTGGGGTGGAAAAGAGCAAGAGTGTAAGTAATAATATGGGGATGAGGTAGTCAGGTGTGCTATTTACAGATTGGCTATGTGCAGGTACAGTGATCGGTAAGCTGCTACGACAGCTGATTCTGTAAGTTAGATAGGGAGATATAAGACTCCAGCTTCAGAGATTTTTGCAATTCGTTCCAGTCATTGGCAGCAGAGAACTGGAAGGAAAGGCGGCTAAAGCAAGTGTTGGCTTTGGGGATGACCAGTGAAATATACCTGCTGGAGCGCGTGCTACGGGTGGGTGTTGCTATGGTGACCAGTAAGCTGAGATAAAGCAGGGCTTTACCTAGCAGAGACTTATAGATGACCTGGAGCCAGTGGGTTTGGCGACGGATATGTAGTGAGGGCCAGCCAACGAGAGCATACAGGTCGCAGTGGTGGGTAGTATATTGGGCTTTGGTGATAAAATGGATGGCACTGTGATAGACTGCATCCAGTTTACTGAGTAGAGTGTTGGGGGCTATTTTGTAAATGACATCACCGAAGTCAAGGATCGGTAGGATGGTCAGTTTTACGAGGGTATGTTTGGCAGCATGAGTGAAGGAGGCTTTGTTGTGAAATAGGAAGCCAATTCTAGATTTAATTTTGGATTGGAGATGCTTAATGTGAGTCTGGAAGGAGAGTTTACAGTCTAACCAGACACCTAGGTATTTGTAGTTGTCCACATATACTAAGGCCGAGCCGTCCAGAGTAGTGATGCTGGACGGGTGGGTAGGTGTGGGCAGCGATCGGTTGAATATCATGCATTTAGTTTTGCTTGCATTTAAGAGCAATTGGAGGCCACGGAAGGAGTGTTGTATGGCATTGAAGCTCGTGTGGAAGTTTGTTAGCACAGTGTCCAAAGAAGGGCCAGAAGTATACAGAATGGTGTCACCTGCGTAGAGGTGGATCAGAGAATCACCAGCAACAAGAGCAACATCATTGATATATATACAGACAAGAGAGTCGGCCTGAGAATTGAACCCTGTGGCACCCCCATAGAGACTGCCAGAGGTCCGGACAACAGGCCCTCCGATTTGACACACTGAGCTCTATCTGAGAAGTAGTTGGTGAAACAGGCGAGGCAGTCATTTGAGAAGCCAAGGCTATTGAGTCTGCCGATAACAGTGCGTTAATTGGCAGAGTTGAAAGCCTTGGCCAGGTCGATGAATACGTCTGCACAGTACTGTCTTTTATCGATGGCAGTTATGATATCGTTTCGGACCTTGAGCGTGGCTGAGGTGCACCCATGACCAGCTCTGAAACCAGATTGCATAGCGGAGAAGGTACGGTGGGATTTGAAATGGTCGGTAATCTGTTTGTTAACTTGGCTTTCAAAGATTTTAGAAAGGCAGGGCAGGATGGATATAAGTCTATAACAGTTTGGGTCTAGAGTGTATCCCCCTTTGAAGAGGGGGATGACCGCGGAAGCTTTCCAATCTTTGGGGATCTCAGACGACATGAAAGAGGTTGAACAGGCTAGTAATAGGGGTTGCAACAATTTCGGCGGATCATTTTAGAAAGAGAGGGTCCAGATTGTCTAGCCCAGCTGATTTGTAGGGATCCAGATTTTGCAGCACTTTCAGAACATCAGCTATCTGCATTTGAGTGAAGGAGAAATGGTGGGGGCTTTAGCGGGTTGCTGTGCAGGGTGCCGGGCAATTGACCGGGGTAGGGGTAACCAGGTGGAAAGCATGGCCAGCCGTAGAGAAATGCTTATTGAAATTTTCAATTATAGTGGATTTATCGTTGATAACAGTGTTTCCTAGCCTCAGAGCAGTGGGCAGTTGGGAGGAGGTGCTCTTATTCTCCATGGACTTTACAGTGTCCCAGAACTTTTTTGAGTTTGTACTACAGGATGCAAATTTCTGTTTGAAAAAGCTAGCCTTAGCTTTCCTAACTACCTGTGTATACTTGTTCCTAACTTCCCTGAAAAGTTGCATATCACGGGGGCTATTCGATGCCAATGCAGAACGCCACAGGATGTTCTTGTGCTGGTCAAGGGCAGACAGGTCTGGAGTGAACCAAGGACTATATCTATTCCTAGTTCAAAATGTTTTGAATGGAGCTTATTATACCTCTCTAGGGGGTGTGGGACGCACATTTTCATCAATATAAAAATTCATAAAACATACAAGTGTTATACATCGGTTTAAAGATTAACTTCTTGTTAATCCAACCACGGTGTCAGATTTCAAAAAGACTTTACGGCGAAAGCAAACCATGCGATTATCTGAGAACAGCGCCCAGCAGACAAATCATTACAAACAGTAACCAGCCAAGTAGAGGAGTAACAAAAGTCAGAAATAGCGATAAAAATAATCACTTACCTTTGATGATCTTCATATGGTTGTACTCCCAAGACTCCATGTTACACAATAAATGTTCGTTTTGTTCGATAATGTCCCTCTTTATGTCCAAAAACCTAATCCATTGGAACAAAACGCGGTCACAGCATGCAGACGAAAAATCTAAAAAGTACCATAAAAGTTCGTAGAAACGTGTCAAACGATGTTTATAATCAATGATCAGCTTGTTTTTGTCATAAATAATCGATCATATTTCAACCGGACAATAGCTTCATCAAAAGAAAAAGACAAACAAGAAAGGCACGCTCTCGGTCACGCGCTGGACTCATTTCTAGAAATGTCCACTGTCCTCTCATTGAAAGTGGTGTTTTTCCCTCATTTTTCAGAGTAAAAGCCTGAAACAATGCCTAAAGACTGGCCACATGTAGTGGAAGCCATAGGGATCGTGAACTGGGTCATAAGTCTTTGTATGGTGGATAGGCTTTCAATGGAAAAACAGCCATTTCAAAATAATAGCACTTCCTGGATGGATTTTACTCTGATTTCTGCCTGCCATATCAGTTCTGTTAAACTCATAGACATTATTTTAACAGTTTTGGAACCTTTAGAGTGTTTTCTATCCAAATCTACCAATTATATGCATATCCTAGCTTCTGGGCCTGGGTAGCAGGCAGTTTACTTTGGGCACGCTTTTCATCCAAAATGTCGAATGCTGCCCCCTACCCTAGTAAGGCACTTTTAAAGAATAACCAGGCATCCTCTACTGATGGGATGAGGTCAATGTCATTCCAGGTTACCCCGCAGAAGTGATTTAGGGAGCGTTTGACAGTGATGAGTGGTGGTTGTTTGATCGCAGACCCATTACGGATGCAGGCAATGAGGCAGTGATTGCTGAGATCTTGATTGAACACAGCAGAGGTGTATTTGGAGGGCGAGTTAGTTAGGATGATATTTATGAGGGTGCCCATGTTTACGGATTTGGGGTTGTACCTGGTAGGTTCATTGATAATTTGTGTGAGATTGAGGGCATCATGCTTAGATTGTAGGATGGCCGGGGTGTTAAGCATGTCCCAGTTTAGGTCACCTAGCAGCATGAGCTCAGACGATAGATGGGGGGCAATCAATTCAAATATGGTGTCGAGGGCACAGCTGGGGGCAGAGGGTGGTCTGTAGCAAGCGGCAATGGTGAGAGACTTGTCTCTGGAAAGGTGCATTTTTAGAAGTAGAAGCTCAAATTGTTTAGGTACAGACCTGGATAGACAAAGCTCTGCAGGCTATCTTTGCAGTAGATTGCAACACCGCCCCCTTTGGCAGTTCTATCTTGGCGGAAAATGTTATAGTTAGGGATGGAGATTTCAGGGTTTTTGGTGGTTTTCCTAAACCAGGATTCAGACACGGCTAAGATATCTGGGTTGGCAGAGTGTGCTAAAGCAGTGAGTAAAACAAACTTAGGGAGTAGACTTCTAATGTTAACATGCATGAAACCAAGGCTTTTACGGTTACAGAAGTCAACAAATGAGAGCACCTGGGGAGTGGGAGTGGAGCTAGGCACTGCAGGACCTGGATTAACCTCTACATCACCAGAGGAACAGATGAGAAGAAGGTTAAGGGTACGGCTAAAGGATTTACGAAATGGCCGTCTAGCACGTTCAGAACAGAGAGTAAAAGGAGCAGGTTTCTGGGCACGATAGCGTAGACTCAAGGCATAGTGTACAGACAAAGGTAAGGTAGGATGTGAGTACATTGGAGGTAAACCTAGGCATTGAGTAATGATGAGAGAGATATAGTCTCTAGAAACGTTTAAACCAGGTGATGTCATGGCATATATAGGAGATGGAACAACATGGTTAGTTAAGGCATATTGAGTAGGGCTAGAGGCTCTACAGTGAAGTAAGACAGTAATCACTAACCAGCACAGTAATGGACGAGGCATATTGATATTAGAGAGAGGCATGCGTAGCCAAGTGATCATATGGGTCCAGTGAGTGGTTGGGCCAGCTGGGGACACGGCGATTCAGACATTTAGCAGGCCGGGGCTAACAAGCTAGCAGTTAGTAGGCTGGGGCTAACAAGCTAGCAGTTAGCAGACCGGGGCTAGCAAGCTAGCAGTTAGCAGACTGGGGCTAGCAAGCTAGCAGTTAGCAGACCGGGGCTAGCAAGTTAGCAGAAGGGCCTTTGGGGGATGTCGTGCAGTGACGTCGATAGACCAGTCGTGGAAGGTGGGGTTCCAAGTAGCTCTCGATAGCTAGCAGGCCGCGGTTAGCAGAATGGGCCTTCAGCGGACGTCGCGCCTGAGGGGCCTGTTGGAATCCTCGGGCAGATTATGTCGGTATTCCAGTCGTAGAGGATCGGCGGGGTTCCGTGCCCTGTACCAGCAGTAGAAGGGGTCCGGATATTGTAGCCCGGGAGTGGGCTTCGGTGGTAGCCCAGGAGCCCTAGCCGGGCTAGCTTCAGGCTAATTGGTGCTTGCTCCGGGATGGAAACGCTAGCCAGGAGTAGTCACCGGGATTGCGGTTAGCTAGTTGCGAAGATCCAGATGAAAAGTTTCAGAGTTTGCGGTAGGAATCCGAGGATATGGAGAGAAAAATAGGTCCGTTATGCTCTGGTTTGAGTCACGTTGTACGAACTGGCGAGAGCTTTCTGAGCTAAAGTTTAGCTGATGACCGCTAGCAATGGTTTGCTGACTGATAGCTGGTAGGTAGTTAGCTGGCTATCTTCAGTTGAGGGATTCCAGATCCGAAGTAAATAGAAATACTTTAGAAAAAACAGATCCACGCCACATTGGGTGAGGCGGGTTGCAGGAGAGTATTTAAAAGTTGAGGTTTAGGAAAATATTTTTTAAAAGATATGCAAAGAAAAATATATAAAAATATATATACAAGGGACACGACAAGACAAAGACAAAGACAAAGACGTCTGACTGCTACACCTTCTTTGAAAAAAAAGGGCAGAACACCACAAGATGTTTTTGTGAGTGTGTGTGAGTGTGTGTGTGTGTGTGTGTGTGTGCCCATTGTGTGTGTCCTCTCAAACACACATTGGACACACAATGGACATACACAATGGACACACACTGGACACACTTTTACACACACACACACTGGGCACACACACACGCACACAATGGACACACACACACGCACACACACTGGACACACACTGGGCACACACTGGACACACTAGACGCATACTGGACACACACACACTGGACACACTGGAGACACACACAAACTGGACACACACACACACAGGTCACACACTGGACACACACACACTGGACACACACACACACACAGGTCACACACTGGACACACACACACTGGACAAAAGCTGTTGCCCAATACCTTGCACAGCAATACTCGTTTCACCACAGGACCTTGGGGGTGTTACAGTAAACGAACTGGATATTCTATGTTAATTTTCACATATCAATTACAATTAAAGGTTAATTGTCCTTCTACACTACTTGTTAAATTAACTTCTCTAGGGCCAGTGGGACGATTTCGTCCCACCTACGTAACAGCCAGTTGAATCCCGTGGCGCGTTATTCAAATACCTTAGAAATGCTATTACTTCAATTTCTCAAACATATGACTATTTTACACCATTTTAAAGACAAGACTCTCGTTAATCTAACCACACTGTCCGATTTCAAAAAGGCTTTACAACGAAAGCAAAACATTAGATTATGTCAGCAGAGTACCCAGCAAGAAATAATCAGACACCAATTTTTCAAGCTAGCATATAATGTCACATAAACCCAAACCACAGCTACATGCAGCACTAACCTTTGAGGATCTTCATCAGATGACAATCTTAGGACATTATGTTATACAATACATGCATGTTTGTTCAATCAAGTTCATATTTATATCAAAAACCAGCTTTTTACATTAGCATGTGACGTTCAGAACTAGCATACCCCCCGCAAACTTCCTGTGAATTTACTAAATTACTCACGATAAACGTTCACAAAAAACATAAAAATTATTTTAAGAATTATAGATACAGAACTCCTCTATGCACTCGCTATGTCCGATTTTAAAATAGCTTTTCGGTGAAAGCACATTTTTCAATATTCTAAGTAGATAGCCCGGCATCACAGGGCTAGCTATTTACACACCCACCAAGTTTAGCACTCACCAAAGTCAGATTTACTATAAGAAAAATGTTATTACCTTTGCTGTTCTTCGTCAGAATGCACTCCCAGGACTTCTACTTCAATAACAAATGTTGGTTTGGTCCCAAATAATCCATAGTTATATCCAAATATCCTCTGTTTTGTTCATGCGTTCAAGACACTATCCGAATGGTAAAGAAGGGTGACGCGCACGACGCATTTCGTGACAAAAAAAATCAAAATATTCCATTACCGTACTTCGAAGCATGTCAACCGCTGTTTAAAATCAATTTTTATGCCATTTTTCTCGTAAAAAAGCAATAATATTCCGACCGGGAATCTGTGTTTTAGCTTAAAGGTCCTCTGATCGACCAAAGGTCCAAAGGCGCTAATGTTTTTCAGCCAGTGGCTGGAATTACATCATTCAGCTTTTTCCGTTACAGCAAAGATCCTCAGTTTTCAATAAACAGAGCCAAGAAGCTCAAGGAATGGTCAGAGAGGGTACTTCCTGTAAGGAATCTTCTCAGGTTTTTGCCTGCCATATGAGTTCTGTTATACTCACAGACACCATTCAAACAGTTTTAGAAACTTTAGGGTGTTTTCTATCCAAAGCCGTTTTTTATCCGGCAGTATAAATACTGCCCCCTAGCCCTAACAGGTTTTAACAGTGTGTTTGTGAAGTCATGATGATCTCTTTGTCAGGCTGTCAGGCTGTGGAGTCACAGAGGAAGGCTGTACTTCTCTGGTCTCAGCTCTGGAGTCAAACCCCTCACACCTGAGAGAGCTGGACCTGAGTAACATTAACCTGAAGCATTCAGGAGTGACGCTGCTCTCTGCTGTACTGGGGAATCCCCACTGTAAACTGGAGACTCTGAGGTCAGTATTCCTGTAACTTTAATAAACTATAAATTAATTGGTCAGAATACTTATGACTTCTTCAAATGGGGGACTAGATACATAAAGTGCTTTAATTTCAAAACGTGCAACAGATATGTATGAAAATACCCTCAAAAAAAAAGGTGACATTATATACTGTCACCTCATATGAAACATTTGATCTGAAGTCCAAAATGCTGGAGTACATAGACACATTTAAATGTCTCTATCTAAAAGTAGTATTATGATCATTTATAATAATGATACATTCATTTACGAACAGATATGGCAGGTTTCAGGACACGGATGTATCTGAAATTGTAGAAAAAAATATACTGCCACTATTTTCACCACCAAAGAATATCAGTGTGGTTTTAATATGATTTGACTCTTTGCAGGCTGTCAGGCTGTCTAGTCACAGAGGAAGGCTGTGCTTCTCTGGTCTCAGCTCGGGGGTCAAACCCAACACATTATTTGTAAACGGGTACAGTGTAAACAGAGAAAGCTAAGCGTATCATTTTAATACAACCTATCTGTCATTGTATTTCTTCTGTGTTGGCAGACTCACTGGCTGTAAACTCACAGACACATCCTGGAAAGTGTTGGCCTCAGTTCTCAGTTCAAACCCCTCACACCTGAGAGAGCTGGACCTGAGTAACAATGACCTGAAGGATTCAGGAGTGAAGCTGCTCTCTGCTGGACTGAAGGATCCACACTGCAGACTGGAGACTCTGAGGTCAGTATTCCTGTAGTTGGTCAACAAGTGTTTTGTTGTATCCTCTGTTATTGGTAATGGTGAGAGGTTAGCATGTTTTGTTGTAGTCTCTGTTATTGGTAATGGTGAGAGGTTAGCATGTTTTGTTGTATCCTCTGTTATTGGTAATGGTGAGAGGTTAGCATGTTTTGTTGTAGCCTCTGTTATTGGTAATGGTGAGAGGTTAGCATGTTTTGTTGTATCCTCTGTTATTGGTAATGGTGAGAGGTTAGCATGTTTTGTTGTAGCCTCTGTTATTGGTAATGGTGAGAGGTTAGCATGTTTTGTTGTATCCTCTGTTATTGGTAATGGTGAGAGGTTAGCGTGTTTTGTTGTAGCCTCTGTTATTGGTAATGGTGAGAGGTTAGCATGTTTTGTTGTAGTCTCTGTTATTGGTAATGGTGAGAGGTTAGCATGTTTTGTTGTATCCCCTGTTATTGGTAATGGTGAGAGGTTAGCATGTTTTGTTGTAGCCTCTGTTATTGGTAATGGTGAGAGGTTAGCATGTTTTGTTGTAGCCTCTGTAACTTTCATTCATGAATAATGGAATCATCAGGTTTAATTTTGTAGTGTTTAGAAACCTGTTATCTACTCAATTATAAATAAAATGACTCCAGTAACCATCTGAAATGAACACGATGGGAGACAGAGAGCTGGTTTCAAGTGCAGGGCTCAGCAGGTGTTTTTTGTAAAGGACCACAGGTCCAGGGCTCAGCAGGTGTTTATTGTAAAGGACCACAGGTCCAGGGCTCAGCAGGTGTTTATTGTAAAGGACCACAGGTCCAGGGCTCAGCAGGTGTTTATTGTAAAGGACCACAGGTCCAGGGCTCAGCAGTTGTTTATTGTAAAGGACCACAGGTCCAGGGGCAGGCAGAAGATCAAAAAGGGTCCAAAAAGGCAACAGGCAGGGAAAAGGCCGTGGTCCGGGAGATCAGGCAATAGGTTGATAACAGGAAATCCTATAGGCTAAGGTACAGGCAGGGAATAGGTTGATAACAGGAAATCCAATAGGCTAAGGTACAGGCAGGGAATAGGCTGATAACAGGAAATCCAATGGGCTAAGGTACAGGCAGGGAATAGGTTGATAACAGGAAATCCAATAGGCTAAGGTACAGGCAGGGAATAGGCAAAAGGCGTTGTTAGGGAGGCAGGCAACAACATCATACACGGGAGGAGTAAATTAAAGGAAACTCAGCGCTCCGAATAGCCTTGTGTCGCAAAACAAACAACACTTCACAATGATGGGGGCGCAAAGAACTGAACTAAATAGAGTTTGATAATGACATACAGGTGTGTGAACAGGTGATTAGAATTCTGATCTGCGTTCAGGGGGATCTACGTGTTTGAGAGTGTGAGCTGGAAGCAGACGTTACACCATCCACCATTTTAATATTGGGCAAAACACAACCCAAAACGCAACGAAAACAAACTGCAAAATCGATCAACGAGTTTGAGTCACAAGCTTGATGTAGTCGCTGCGTTCAAGGAATATCGGATAAAATACTCAACTTGTGACTACTTTAAGCCACTATGAGTGAATTGGTCAGAAAACATATGACTTCTTTAAATAGGGGGACTAGATACATAAAGTGCTTTGATTTTTGTAAATGGTGAAACAGAAATGTATGAAAATATCCTCAAATAAAAGGTGACATTATATACTGTCACCTCATATGAAACATTTGATCTGAAATCCAAAATGTTGGAGTTTAGAGACACATTTAAAATGTTATCTTCACTGACAAAATATATATGGTGTGGACTGTATACTCAATACAATCTAAATCTGATACCTCACTGTCTGTCTTTTGACTGATACTGTTTTTAAACTGGTCTGGTCAGTCTACTCAAATATTTGTATTATATTTTTACATTTTTATTTGTTACAAGTAGTATTCTGATCATTTATAATAATGATACACCAATTTATGAATAGAAATGGCAGGTTTCATGACACTGATATATGAAAATGTTAATCTTTTTCTCTTTGCAGGCTGTCAAGATGTCTAGTCACAGAGGAAGGCTGTGCTTCTCTGGTCTCAGCTCTGAGGTCAAACCCCTCACACCTGAGAGAGCTGGACCTGAGCTACAATCACCCAGGAGACTCAGGAGTCAGACTGCTCTCTGCTCGACTGGAGGATCCACACTTCAGACTGGAGAAACTCAAGTATGTTGAGGGTTTATGTCAATGTTCATATCAGACATGTTTGACTTTTCAGGCTAGTTAAGACAAACATTCTGACCACCACTTGGACAAAGTGATGTGTGTCTGTGTCTGTGTCTGTGTCTGTGTCTGTGTCTGTGTCTGTGTCTGTGTGTGTGTGTGTGTGTGTGTGTGTGTGTGTGTGTGTGTGTGTGTGTGTGTGTGTGTGTGTGTGTGTGTGTGTGTGTGTGTGTGTGTGAGTTCAGGTGTATCCCTCAATGACTGTCTGTTTTTCTGCTTACCGCTACAGTGTGGAACATGGTGGAGAGAACACAATGAAACCTGGACTTAGAAAATGTGAGTGTTGACTGCTGTGAAGAATATGACTAAGAATAAGTCTTAATTCAAGTTAAGTCAAAGACCACCATCATTACTGACTTATTATATTAATTAAAGGTCATATTAAATATCAGCCGTAGTTCTACAGAAACAGAAATCAGTTAAACCAAAGTTTACAAAGAGTTGATATGACAATGTGTTTGTCTGTGTGTGTGCCTGTGTGTGTGTGTGTGTGTGTGTGTGTGTGTGTGTAATTAATGGGAATAAGTGTGTTTTATATTACCATACAGTATAACATATGATCATTCAACAAGTCTCAAGTTACCTTAACTTCTCCTTTTGATACCTAGAAACATCTACATTAAATGAATTAGTGAAAAGTGAGTTAACATTCTAATGTGAATGATGATGATTTCTAATATTGTGTCTGGTTTCATCCATCAGATGTCTGTGATCTCACACTGGACCTAAACACAGTGAACAGACTCCTCTCTCTGTCTGAGGAGAACAGAAAGGTGACATGGAGGAGAGAGGAGCAGCCGTATCCTGATCACCCAGAGAGATTTGAGGTCTGTGGACAGGTGCTGTGTAGAGAGGGTCTGACTGGGAGCTGTTACTGGGAGGTAGAGTGGAGTGGGGGGGCTCTTATAGGAGTGACATATAAAGGAATCAGCAGGAGAGGAGGGGGTAAGGACTGTTGGCTTGGATACAATGACAAGTCCTGGAGTCTGTTCTGCTCTGACAACAGTTACTCTGCCAGGCATAATAATAATCCCACTACCATAGACGTCCCCTCCTCCAGCTCCCACAGAGTAGGAGTGTATCTGGACTGGCCAGCCGGCACTCTGTCCTTCTATAGAGCCTCCTCTGACACACTGACCCACCTGATCACATTCACCTCCACATTCACTGAGCCCCTCTATCCAGGGTTTAGGGTTCATTATGTTGGCGACTCAGTGTCACTGAAATAATAACTGGACACACACACACACACACTGGACACACACACACACACACACACTGGACAAACACACACACACACAGGACACACACACACACACACACACAGGACACACACACACACACACAGGACACACACACACACACAGGACAAACACCCACACACACACACGCACACACAGGACAAACACACACACACTGGACAAACACACACACACACACACACACACACACACACACTGGACAAACACACACACACACACTGGACACACACACACACTGGACACACACACACACACACACACACACACACACACACACACACTGGACAAACACACACACACACACACACACACACACTGGACAAACACACACACACAGGACACACACACAGGACACACACACACACACAGGACACACACACAGGACACACACACACACACAGGACAAACACCCACACACACACACACACACAGGACACACACACACACACAGGACACACACACACACACAGGACACACACACACACACAGGACAAACACCCACACACACACACAGGACAAACACACACACACTGGACAAACACACACACACACACACACACACACACACTGGACAAACACACACACACACACACTGGACACACACACACACTGGACACACACACACACACACTGGACAAACACACACACACACAAACACACACACACACACACTGGACAAACACACATACACACACACACTGGACAAACACACACACACACACACACTGGACAAACACACACACACACACACTGGACAAACACACACACTGGACAAACACACACACACACACACACACACACACACACTGGACAAACACACACACACACACACTGGACAAACACACACACACACACACTGGACAAACACACACACACACACACACACACTGGACAAAGACACACACACACACACACACACACGACAAACACACACACACACACACACTGGACAAACACACACACACACACTGGACACACACACACACACTGGACACACACACTGGACACACACACACACACACACACACACACACACACTGGACACACACACACACACACACACACACACACACTGGACAAACACACACACAGGACACACACACACACACACACACACACACACACACACACACACACAGGACAAACACCCACGCACTGGACAAACACACACACACACACTGGACACACACACTGGACACACACACACACACACACACACACACTGAACACACACACACACTGGACAAACACACACACACACACACACACTGGACAAACACACACACACACACACACACACTGGACAAAGACACACACACACACACACACACAACAAACACACACACACACACACACACTGGACAAACACACACACACACACACACTGGACAAACACACACACACACACACACACTGGACACACACACACACACACTGGACAACACACACACACACACACACACACTGGACTCACACACACACACACACACACTGGACAAACACACACACACACACTGGACAAACACACACACACACACTGGACAAACAAACACACACACACACTGGACAAACACACACACACACACACACACACACACACACACTGGACAAACACACACTGGACACACACACACTCACTGGACAAACACACACACACACTGGACAAACAGGACACACACACACACACACACACACACAAACACACACTGGATACACACACACTGGACAAACACACACACACACACACACTGGACAAACACACACACACACACACACTGGACAAACACACACACACTGGACAAACTCAAACACACACACACACTCACTGGACACACTCTCACACACACACACATGCGCGCGTCTTCCTATAATTGTGAGGACCTTGACCCAGGACCTCTTACAATAACACTGTTAAAATACCAATGTGATCATTTGTTGTCTTTTATGTTGAATAACAAATTGTATAATTATATGTGGACATACGCTCCATAGTTGTACAAGTATACATGGTTATATTGTACTTTTCATAATAAAACATACTTGAAACAAGAAAAGACGTGTTAATTGTATAAACAGTTTAGTTATTGATTTTACATCATGTCTCTGTCAAATATGAAATGAAATACAAAACAATTAAATATGTACAACAGAGTGTTGTGATGCAGGGTTACTATAGCAACAGAGTGTTGTGATGCAGGGTTACTATAGCAACAGAGTGTTGTGATGCAGGGTCACTATAGCAACATAATGTTGTGATGCAGGATCACTATAGTAACAGAGTGTTGTGATGCAGGGTCACTATAGCAACAGTGTTGTGATGCAGGGTCACTATAGCAACAGTGTTGTGATGCAGGGTCACTATAGCAACAGTGTTGGGATGCAGGGTCACTATAGCAACAGTGTTGTGATGTAGGGTCACTATAGCAACAGAGTGTTGTGATGCAAGGTCACTCTTCTCACTCTCTGCTCTCTGTTCTCTGCTCCCTCTCTCTGCTCCCTCTCTGCTCTCTCTCTCTGCTCTCTGCTTTGCCTGCTCTCTATGCTCTCTGTTCTCTCTGCTCCCTCTGCTCTCGCTCTCTGCTCTCTGCTTTCTATCTCTCTCTCACTGCTCTCTGCTCTCTATCTCTCTGCTCCCTCTGTTCTCTCTCTCTGCTCTCTCTGCTCTCTGCTTTTCCTGCTCTCTATGCTCTCTCTCTGCTCCCTCTCTGCTCTCTCTCTCTGCTCTCTCTTTCTCACTCTCTGCTCTCTCTCTCTCTCACTCTCTGCTCTCTCTCTGCTCTGCTCGCTCTCTGCTCTGCTCGCTCGGCTCTCTCACTGCTCTCAATGCTCTGCTGCTCTCTCTTATCTCTGCTCTCTCTGCCCTCTGTGCTCTCTGTGCTCTCTCTCTCTGTGCTCTCTCTCTGTGCTCTCTCTCTCTGCTCTCTTCTCTCTCTGCCCTCTCTTCTCGCTCTCTCTGCTCTCTCTCTCTTTTCTTTCCCTCTGCTCTCTCTGCTCTCTCTCTGCTCTCTGTTCTCCGCTCTCTCTCTCTCTGCTCTCTCTGTTCTCTGCTCTCCCTCTCTCTCTGTTCTCTCTGCTCTCTCTGCTCTCTGCCCTCTTTGCTCTCTCTCTCTCTGTTCTCTGCTCTCCCTCTCTCTCTCTGTTCTCTCTGCTCTCTCTGCTCTCTGCCCTCTCTGCTCTCTCTCTCAGCCTGCTATCTGCTCTCTCTCTGCTCTCTCAGCCTGCTCTCTGCTCTCTCTCTCAGCCTGCTATCTGCTCTCTCTCTGCTCCCTCTGCTCTCTGCTTTTCCTGCTCTCTATGCTCTCTGTTCTCTCTGCTCTCTCTCTGCTCCCTCTCTGCTCTCTCTCTGCTCTCTCGCTCTGCTCTCTGCTTTTGCTGCTCTCTTTCTCACTCTCTGCTCTCTCTTTCTCACTCTGCTCTCTCTCTCTTTGCTCTCTGCTCTCTCTCTGCTGCTCTCTCTCTTATCTCTGCTCTCTCTCTGCCCTCTCTGCTCTCTCTGCTCTCTCTGCCCTCTTTCTTCTCACTCTCTGCTCTCTTCTCACTCTCTCTCTGCTCTCTCTCTCTGCTCTCTCTCTCTGCTCTCTCTCTCTCTGCTCTCTCTCTCTCTGCTCTCTCTCTCTCTGCTCTCTCTCTCTCTGCTCTCTCTCTCTCTGCTCTCTCTCCCTCTGCTCTCTCTCTCTCTGCTCTCTCTCTGCTCTCTCTGATCTCTGCTCTCTCTGTGTTCTCTGCTCTCTCTCCCTCTGCTCTCTCTCCCTCTGCTCTCTCTGCTCTCTTCTCACTTTCTGTTCTCTGCTCTCTGCTCTCTCTGCCCTCTCTTCTCTCTCTCACTCTCTAGTCTCTCTCTGCTCTCTCAGCCTGCTCTCTGCTCTCTCTGCTCTCTGCTCTCTCTCTGCTCTCTGTTCTCCGCTCTCTCTCTCTCTGCTCTCTGTTCTCCGCTCTCTCTCTCTCTGCTCTCTGCTCTCCCTCTCTCTCTCTGTTCTCTGTTCTCTCTGCTCTCTCTGCTCTCTCTGTTCTCTCTGCTCTCTCTGCTCTCTCAGCCTGCTCTCTGCTCTCTCTCTCAGCCTGCTATCTGCTCTCTCTCTGCTCCCTCTGCTCTCTGCTTTTCCTGCTCTCGATGCTCTCTGTTCTCTCTGCTCTCTCTCTGCTCTCTCTCTGCTCTCTCTCTGCTCTCTCTCTCTCTGCTCTCTCTCTCTCTGCTCTCTCTCTCTGCTCTCTCTCTCTGCTCTCTCTCTCCCTCTGCTCTCTCTCCCTCTGCTCTCTCACTCTCTGCTCTCTTCTCACTCTCTGCTCTCTTCTCACTCTCTGCTCTCTTCTCACTCTCTGCTCTCTCTGCTCTCTCTGATCTCTGCTCTCTCTGATCTCTGCTCTCTCTGTGTTCTCTGCTCTCTCTCCCTCTGCTCTCTCTCCCTCTGCTCTCTCTGCTCTCTTCTCACTTTCTGTTCTCTGCTCTCTTCTCTCTCTGCCCTCTCTCACTCTCTAGTCTCTCTCTGCTCTCTGTCTGCTCTCTGTTCTCTGCCCTCTCTCTTCTCTCTCTCTGCTCTCTTCTCACTCTGCTCTCTCTCTCCCTCTGCTCTCTCTCTCCCTCTGCTCTCTCTTCTCTCTGCTCTCTTTGCTCTCTGCCTCTCTCTCACAGCTGTCTCTCTGTGTTCTCTGCTCTATCTGCTCTGCCCTCTGCTCTCTCTGTCATCTCTCTCTCTCACACAGCTCTCTCTCTCTCTCTGTTTTCTGCTCTCTCTCTGCCATCTCTGTCCTCTGCTCTCTCTACTGTCTGCTCTGCTCTCCTCTCTCTCCCTCTCTACTCTCTCTCTCTGCTCTCTCTCTGCTCTCTTCCCTCTCTCTGCTCTCTTTCTCCCTCTGCTCTCTGCTCTCTCTCTCCCTCTGCTCTCTCTCTCTCTCTGCTCTCTCTCCCCCCAATCTCTCTTGCTTTTTATATCTTAACAGGGATGCAGTTTGGACAATCACCACCTGATGGCAGTGTTAAACCAGAAGTGATGAAAACAACATCACTGCATCAAGAGAGAGTCTAATATACTGATACACAGTGCATTCAGAAAGTATTCACACCCCTAAAACTGGCCTGTCACTAAAGCTGGCCTGTCACTAAAACGGGCCTGTCACTAAAACGGGCCTGTCACTAAAACGGGCCTGTCACTACAACGGGCCTGTCACTACAACGGGCCTGTCACTAAAACGGGCCTGTCACTAAAACAGTAGAAGACGCAAAAAAAAGAAAGAACATTAGTTTGGTAAAATATACAACAGGATATATAGACTGTGTTCCCTATAATAAAATATACAACAGGATATATAGACTGTGTTCCCTATAATAAAATATACAACAGGATATATAGACTGTGTTCCCTATAATAAAATATACAACAGGATATATAGACTGTGTTCCCTATAATAAAATATACAACAGGATATATAGACTGTGTTCCCTATAATAAAATATACAACAGGATATATAGACTGTGTTCCCTATAATAAAATATACAACAGGATATATAGACTGTGTTCCCTATAATAAAATATACAACAGGATATATAGACTGTGTTCCCTATAATAAAATATACAACAGGATATATAGACTGTGTTCCCTATAATAAAATATACAACAGGATATATAGACTGTGTTCCCTATAATAAAATATACAACAGGATATATAGACTGTGTTCCCTACAACATTTGAAGATTTTTTTAATTTAATTTAATTTAACCTTTATTTAACCAGGAAGGGCTCATTGAGATTTAAAATCTCTTTTTCAAGAGCGTCCTGGCCAAGATAGGCAGCGCCAAGTCATTACAAAAATTACAGACAAACAACATGAACAACTACAAGTAATCTAGTAAAAACCATAGAATTAACAAAGAATATAACAAAATCAAAAACAGCAAATTAAAAACATTGACAGGTCAGGGAATCAGTCTCCAGATCATTCATCCGTGATTTAAAAATACCAATCGGGACAAGTTCATGCAGTTTAAAAGTATTTTGTAAGGCATTCCAAGACGATGGCGCAGAGTACATAAAAGCCCTTTTACCAAATTCAGTTCGGATAAAGTCCCGCGAACGAAGAGAGTACCCACCACATTTCTGAACAATAAAAATGCCCAAATAAAAAGGTAGTAAACCCAAAATGGCTTTGTAAATAAAAGTATACCAGATAGCAGTTAGTTCAGTTTGATCTTATTAAAGACAGCTGTATATTATTTTTTTGGACCCCAAAATATTCTATGTTCACGCCCACTTTTTTTGCACTATGTTTGAAGGCTGTCAACTTCTTCTCAGGAGGAGAACATAGTGCAAAAAAAGTGGGCGTGAACATAGAATATTTTGGGGTCCAAAAAAATAATATACAGCTGTCTTTAATAAGATCAAACTGAACTAACTGCAATCTTGAAATGTTGAAAAAGTGTTTTTAAATAGCTCAGTCTTATCACTCAATATGAGTCAAAATCTGTCACTTCCAGCAGTGCTCATTTTGTCAAAAATGAAAAAATGAAAAAAATAACAACTCACAGCTGTGTTAATAGACCCAACTCAAACATCTGCTATCTTGAAATGTCCAAAAAAGGTATTTAAATGGGCCTACCAGACATCTTGAGAGAAGATAAGGTCAGGGACTCCTGACTGACTCTCCGTCATGTTGAAATAGGTTCTCCTGTCTTACTTTCTGTCATGTTGAGATTGGTTTCCCTGTCTTACTTTCTGTCGTGTTGAGATGGGTTAGTTCTTCTTGAGAGAACTAACCCAAAATTAGTCGAACTAACCCAAAATGAGTCGAAAGGCTAAGGGATTCTCTTCCTGAGAAGAAGCTGACAGCCTTCAAACAGAGCAAAAAAAGTGGTCCCAAACAATATGTCAAAATGAATAAAAAAATGATACAGCTGTCTTTAGTTCAGTTTGATCTTATTAACTGCTATCTTGAAATGTTGAAAAAGTGTTTTTAAATAGGCATCCTATCATTTGAAAATTAGTTGAAAGGCTAAGTGATTCTCCTCCTCAGGTTACTACTCTGGCCCATAAAATAGAATATGCATATTATAAGTAGATTTGGATAGAAAATACTCTGAAGTTTCTAAAACTGTTTGAATGGTGTCTGTGAGTATAACAGAACTCATATGGCAGGCAAAAAAAACTGAGAAAAATTTGAATCAGGAAGTGGGAGAAATTCGAAATGTAGTTTTTCTTTTGAATCACCTTGAAAAAACTACAATGACATCGTAGGTGCAACGTGAATCCTGACTCTTCCATTGGCTGTCAACAATCTTTAGGAACTGCTTTCAATCCGTCATCTGTTACCGGGCAGAAAATTCTGTCTCGTTCAATCCCTGGCCAATCAGAGAACAGGTGTCTTATGACGCGCATCCACGTGACTTAGCTGTTGTTTTTATTTGTTCTTGTATGACTGAATACCTACAGCCCCGTTGTTAAATTATCCCCATTTGACGTTAAAAAATACCCTAAAGGATTGATTGGAAACATCGTTTGACGTGTTTCTACAAACGGTAATGGAATTTTTTGGCCATTTCGTCTACGGATTTGCGTCCACGCCACATTGGCATGGTAACATGTAGTTCTGGACGGGTCAACAAAACGGACCTATTTTGGACATAAATGATGGACTTTTGCAGAACAAATGAACATTTTTCTTGTGGAAGTGGGAGCCCATCCGAGTGCATTCCGCCAGAAGATCAGCAAAAGGTCAGTAAATATTTCCAACATATTGTTAGAGATTTGTCGACGCCGTGGTTGAAGGCTAACTGTATAGCTTAGCATTGAAGGCTAAATTCTGGACTCACAATATTGAACAATGTTGCTTTTTCCGTAACGTTATTTTTGAAATCTGACAAAGTGGTTGCATAAAGGAGTAGATTATCTCTAATTCTTTAAATAATTGTTGTCATTTTTTTCCCCAACGTTTTATGAGTTCTTCCGTAAATTAAATGTGCCTTTTCACCGGATGTTGTGGGGAGAAAACATTTTCTGAACGTCACGCACCAATGTAGAAATTGGTTTTTTTGGATGTAAATATAAACTTGATCGAACAAAAAATGCATGTATTGTCTAACATGATGTCCTAGGAGTGTCATCTGATTCAGATTGTCAAAGGTTTGTGCTTAATTTTAGCTGAATATCTGGTTTTGTGATGGCTATCGTGCTTGGAAAATGGCTTTTTAATTTTTTTTTTGCTGAGATGCTAAAATAATCTGTTTTTCTTTCACCGTAAAGCCTTTTTGAAATAAGACAATGTGATTGGATTAACGAGTAGAGTATCTTTAAAATGCCATATAATACTTTAATTTTAATTTTGAGATTATTTGGATGTGATACTTTATCAGTGTTTACAGTCATACCAACATGATGTATATGGTACTTTATCAGTGTTTACAGTCATACCAACATTATGTATATGATACTTTATCAGTGTTTACAGTCATACCAACATGATGTATATGATACTTTATCAGTGTTTACAGTCATACCAACATGATGTATATGATACTTTATCAGTGTTTACAGTCATACCATGAAATGATCAGTTAACCTCTAGACTAGAAACACAGACAAATCACTTCAGGATGAAGTCCAATAGATGTCGCTGTTGCACTGTAGTAGTGGGGGGGAACAGGAAGTTCCGGTAGGTGCACACCATTCTTTAGAATAAGGAAAATCGCAACAACTGTGCTGTCCTTTTCTCTTTATTACTACAGTCTGAGGTCGGTAACGTCAACAGTGAGGACAATCCCAGCCTGCCACTCTCCTTCCACACTGAGTCCAAACCTACAGTCACTGGGTCCTGATTGTGACAGTGGAGCCCAGTTTGCACTGCAGGATCCAGAGATGGAATCAGTGAAGCTGGAAGACTGCAGTCAAACACTGGAGCTGAATGTCAACATTAAAGAAGAAGAGGAGGAGGAGATTGTCTCAACATGGTCTCCATTCTCTACATCCCAGAGAGCAACAGCAGGAAGATCACAGAGCTAAGAGGTCTCACCACTGCCCACATTGTGAGGAGATTTTCCCAATTCTATCAAAGCTAAAAATACACCTTAAAACACACACTGGAGAGAATCTGTATCCCTGTAATGACTGTGGGAAGAGATTCACAACATCAAGGTCTCTGACAGTTCATCAGAGAATACACACAGGAGAGAAGCCTTACTCCTGCTCTGACTGTGGAAAGAGTTTCTCTCGACTGGCCCAGTTAAAAAGACACCAAGGTAATCATAAAGAAGAGAAGCATTATCACTGATCTGACTGTAGATTTAGTTTTTTATCAACAGCTGAGCTAAAAGGGTAATCAGAGAACACACAGAGGAGAGAAGCCTTACTTCTTCTCTTAAGACAGCATCACCTTTTACAGTGGATTTCTGCTGTTGTGGCCTTTAACCATCTGTCTGACTTTGTTGTTCACACAGGAGAGAGATGTGGCTATCGTGGATCCTCTGGGGAGCCTCAACAAGATCATGATGCTGACAAGGCAGAGCAGAGTCTCTCCACATCAGAACACCTCCAGAAACACCAGCAGAGACCCACAGATGATCAATCTCATTGCTGCTCTGACTGTGGGAAAGGTTGCAAATCTTCATCAGAACTTAAAATACACCAGCAAGTACACACAGGAGAGAAACTATACTGCTGCTGCTCTGACTGTGGGAAACGTTTCTCAAGATCAAATTCACTAAAAGTACACCTGCGAATTCACACTGGAGAGAAATCTCACCACTGTTTTGATTGTGGGAAGAGTTACTTCAGATTAAAATCACTAAAAGTACACATGAGAATTCACACTGGAGAGAAACCTTATAGCTGTGATCAATGTGGGAAGAGTTTTACTATATCTAGCTGTCTGACTATTCATCAGAGAACACATACAGGAGAGAAACCATATAGCTGTACTCAATGTGGGAAGATTTTCACTACATCTAGCCAATGGATTGTAAACCAGAGAACACATACAGGAAAGAAATCTCTTAGCTGTACTCAATGTAGGAAGAGTTTTACTCACTTAGGCAGCCTGTTATCACACCAGAGAAAACACACAGGAGAGAAATCTTATAGCTGTGATCAATGTGGGAAGAGTTTTACTAAGTCTAGCAGTCTTATTGTACACCAGAGAACACACACAGGAGAGAAACCTCATAGCTGTGGTCAATGTGGGAAGAGTTTTGTTACATCTAGCCATCTTATTGAACACCAGAGAACACACACAGGAGAGAAACCTCATAGCTGTGATCAATGTGACAAGAGATACTCTGATAAAAGATCTCTGATTAAACATCAGAAAATACATGGAGTTGTTTCATGATATCAATGAATTAATGTCACAATGTAGAATGTTTTAACATTGTAGAAGGAGTATTTTAATGATGTCACAATGTAGAATGTTTTAACCTGTTTGGGATAGGGGGCAGTATTTTCACGGCCGGATAAAAACGTACCCGATTTAATCTGGTTACTACTCCTGCCCAGAAACTAGAAAATGCATATAATTAGTAGATTTGAAGAGTCTTGGTGGTTCCAAATGTCTTCCATTTAAGAATGATGGAGGCCACTGTGTTCTTGTGGACCTTCAATACTTCAGCCATTTTTTGGTACCCTTCCCCAGATCCTGTCTCGGAGCTCTACGGACAATTCCTTCGACCTCATGGCTTGGTTTTTGTTCTGACATGCACTGTCAACTGTGGGACCTTATATAGACAGGTGTGTGCCCAAATCATGTCCAATGAATTGAATTTACCGCAGGTGGACTCCAATCAAGTTGTAGAAACATCTCAAGGATGATCAATGGAAACAGGATGCACCTGAAAGCAGTTTCGAGTCTCATAGCAATGGGTCTGCATACTTATGTAAATAAGGTATTTCTGTTTTTCTCTTTGTCATTATGGGGTAGATTAATGAGGAAAACAATATTATTTAATCCATTTTAGAATAAGGCTGTAACGTAACAAAATGTGTGAAAAGTCAAGGGGTCTGAATACTTTCTAAATGCTCTGAATATGCTATTGGTTTACTGTTAGAATAAGTTGTATGACTACACCAATACTGTTAAAGCAACGATGCAGAGACCTACAAAATGCATGGCCAACCTTGCTGCTAGAGATCTAGCTACTGGGTGTGCAGGTTTCTGTTCCAGCCCTGCACTAACACCTGACATTGTGCTGATTTATTTGGATTAGACACTATTGAACTATTCAGTCATGTCTTGTTGTGGAGTCAGATGGACGTCTAAATCCACGGCCCATTTCCACAGCTGTTCTTTATGATAGGAAATAAAGTGGATTCACACAATCAACTATAGTGTCTTTTTGGGTCATTGAACATTCCCTGTTTGTCTCTTTTATTTGGTTGTTACTCTAATGATATTGATGCACAATCACTGTCTGGCTGACAGTCTGTGAACTGAGTCAATCTAGTTCCCCCAGAATGAATGTTGTGGGTATTTAATTCTGCTACATTTAAACATTATTTTATTAATTTAAGCTTTATTTAACTAGGCAAGACGGTTAAGAACAAATTATTATTTACAATGACAGCCTACCGGGGAACAGTGGGTTAATTGCCTTGTTCAGGGGCAGAACGACAGATTTTTACCTTGTCAGCTCGGGATTCGATACACCAACCTTTTGGTTTCTGGCCCAATGCTCTAACCACTAGGCTACTTGCCGGCCCATAGGCGTGTCCACTGCAGACATGATGAGATTAGTATTGGCTTCATAGGCGTGTCCAATGCAGACATGATGAGATTAGTATTGGCTTCATAGGCGTGTCCAATGCACTTGTGCATGTGGTTTGTAATTTCGATAGTGAAACAGGATTTGCTAATCCTCCCACATTGTTTCCATTTTGCTGAGATGTTTTCTCCATTTGAAATGATACTGTTAGAAATAGGTAAAGCACTCACACATCTGAGAACTTGTGTGTGTTAATCATTAGTTAATAACTTGAAAGAAAACAAAAGCCTGATTGATACTGATCAGTGTGTGGGTTTTCTTTTTCATCAGACAATTAATGAGACTCACCATGTCGATGGAGACCAGATTAGACTCATAATGAGGCTGACCATGTTGAAGGAGACCAGATTAGACTAATAATGAGGATCACCATGTTGCGGGAGACCAGATTAGACTCATAATGAGGCTCACCATGTCCAAGGAGACCAGATTAGACTCATAATGAGGCTCACCATGTTGAAGGAGACGCGATTAGACTCATAAATGAGGATCACCATGTTGAAGTAGACCAGATTAGACTCATATTGAGGTTCACCATGTTGAAGTAGACCAGATTAGACTCATAATGAGGCTCACCATGTTGAAGGAGACCAGATTAGACTCATAATGAGGCTCACCATGTTGAAGGAGACCAGATTAGACTCATAAGGCTCACCATGTTGAAGGAGACACTTTGACTGACTGATCCATTCATCCTTCCATCCCTCCTCAGCCTTCCTCTCCTCTGAAGACCCAGTGAGGGTGGAGCTCAGTCAGAGAGCTGTTGAGGGACTGGTTAGGAAGAACACTTCTACAGCCAGAGAGGTGAGAGGTCACACATGGTTTAGATGGTGTCTAAATGTTTAGATGGTGTAGATATGTCTCCTTAGCGGTTCATCACATCAGCAAAAGGGAATATGTTCCATCATCTATGTTTATTTACATTAGTGCAAATTGTCCACTGATATTGGTGTAATTTCTCACCCCTTTTGGCTGTATGAAAGTTAATTTCCCCTCAGACACACACATTTGTTCTTTGATATTATGAAGGTCATTTGTGTCAAATGTACTTTCCCCACTCATTCACCCCATCTCTTTACATTGCTGATGCATATTCGTGACCAGACTCAAATTCCGAACACAATGCCCATCCTGGCAGATCTAAACCTAATGCAGTACATTGTGACTTTTGTGCATCCAGACCTAATGCAACTTAGAGTGATCAGATAACAGAAGTCACATTTAGGTGCCTGGTGTAACTGAGGCCATAGATGCTCCATAACCATTACTTTGAGTGTTTTATTTAACATGATTAAATGTGTTTATTTCTGTGTTGCAGGGGCAGTCAAGAAATGGAACAGCAAGGCCACAGAACATGACATAATCAGAGCTGTGGGAGACCACCTCAAGCCCTGGAAGAGCCGGGGGTGGTGTTTACCACTCCACCACGCCTTCAGCAGGCTGGAAAAGTGATAGTTTTTCATACTAAGATGGACCAAGAAATGTGTTGCTTTTGCACATATTTGTAAATTGTTTTGGCAAGAGTCTTCTTTGGTCAGTCATTGGGTTCATTTGTTTTACATTATGTTCAAATTAAATCAAGATTTATTTATACAGCACATTTCAGACATGGATGCAACGCAATGGCTTCACAGGAAAAAACAATGAAAATAAACAGAAATATTTAGTACACAACAAACATAAGAGGATAAAAAACAGAAGACTAACAACTGAAAGACTAATGAGCATTCTAAGGAAATTATTAAAATATTAACAATTGGATGCAACATCCAACCCAAAATATAAGCTTGTTTTACTACATTGTTTGTTGTTACGTTCCCCAGAAAGAAAAATCTAAATTGCTCAAACAGAAGAGGAACTAACAACAACCACAACTAAACAGGTGGGGTTTTAGGAGGGGTTCTGATAGACACTATGGGGGTGTCCACTGAAAGTTGACTAGTAACAACAACTGGGACCTAAAAGACACCCACCATGTGACCCACTAAATCTGCTCAAGAAGAGGCAAACAAAATAAGAACCCACACCAAACTTAAAGACAGGAAGCAAACCACTGTGGAGCTTCTCTCTATTTTCAGGGTTTACTAGATAGGCATGTGGATGGATCAGGGCCCAGTCCCCAATGTCATGCTCTAGTACATTTGGTTTGGCACATCTGAGAATGAACCCTGATATTCTAAAAGCAGGGCAACAATGTCAGTTTGTGATATATTGAAAACCTAAACATAAAATGTGCTATGTACACAAACATCTGCCACAACAATCATATTACTTGGATATTTTTAAACAAGCACCTTATAAACTGCACAAGCACCAGAAACGCTGTTGTTTTGACAAGTAGCAATAAATCACTGATATCGATTATGGGGGAAATCAGGTTGTATGTGCTGTTGAAACTAACACAACTAAAAAAAACACATTGAAATGGGAGATATATTTTTCCTCACTGATTAGAGGACAACCTGCAGAAGACAGTCAGCTACATTTTGGAGTGATGCATTTAAATTTAGGGGTCGCTAAACAAAGGAACGCAACACTTATTTGTCATCACTCATCGATATCACGTTGAAATCAATTGTACCGAGAGGAGGGAGATGAGGTTGCACGTCCTGTTAAACTAACAGCTCAAAAACCACATGGAATCTGGGAATAATGTGTACATCACTGGTTAGAGGAACCTTTGTAGAAAACAGATCGCTACATTTTGAAGTGTTGCATTTTGATTCAAGTGGGTTGCCAACGTGGTAAGTGTAACACAACTCTTTTTTTGTTAGTCACTTTTTGTTAAATCTCATAAATAGTAACTCTTTCAATTCAGAGCCTGGATTTTCCCCCTGAGGCTAATATCCATATCATGTTGAAATCAATAGAACAGGGGACAAACGTTTAGGGTTCTACATTGTGACATCATTAAAATACTCCTACTACAATGTTAAACATTCTACATTGTGACATCATTAAAATACTCCTTCTACAATGTTAAAACATTTGACATGAATTCATTGATTGAGGTATTTTATCAGATTATCTCTGGTCACACTGATCACAGCTGAGGTTTCTCCTGTATGTGTTATATGGTGTGTAGTCCGCTTGCTAGACGTAGTAAAACTCTTCCCACATTGAGCACAGCTATAAGATTTCTCTCCTGTGTGTGTTTTCTCTGGTGTGATATCAGGCTGGTTGACTGAGTAAAACTCTTCCCACATTGATTACAGCTAAAAGGCTTCTCTCCTGTGTGTTTTCTCTGGTGTTTAGTCAGACAGCTAGACTCAGTAAAGCTCTTCCCACATTGAACACAGCTACATAGTTTCTCTCCTGGTTTCTCTCCTGTGTGTGTTCTCCGGTGTTTAGTCAGACTGTTAGATGTAACAAAACTCTTCGCACATTCATCACAGCTATAAGATGTCTCTCCTGTGTGTGTTCTCCGGTGTTTAGTCAGACTGTTAGATAAAACAAAACTCTTCCCACATTCATCACAGCTATAAGGTTTCTCTCCTGTGTGTGTTCTCTGGTGTTTAGTCAGACAGCTAGACTCAGTAAAGCTCTTCCCACATTGAGCACAGCTAAACTGTTTCTCTCCTGTGTGTGTTCTCCGGTGTTTAGTCAGACTGTTAGATGTAACAAAACTCTTCCCACATTCATCACAGCTATAAGGTTTCTCTCCTGTGTGTGTTCTCTGGTGTGATATCAGGCCGGTTGACCTAGTAAAACTCTTCCCACATTGAGCACAGTTAAAAGGTTTCTCTCCTGTGTGTGTTCTCTGGTGTGATATCAGGCTGGGTGATTGAGTAAAACTCCTCCCACATTGAGTACAGCTATAAGGTTTCTCTCCTGTGTGTATTCTCTGGTGAAGAGTCAGATTACGCGATGTTGTAAAACTATTGCCACATTCATCACAGCTATAAGGTTTCTCTCCTGTGTGTGTTCTCTGGTGAAGCCTCAGATTGCTCGAAGTAGTAAAACTCTTCCCACATTGACCACAGCTATAAAGTTTCTCTCCTGTGTGTGTTCTCTGGTGTGATATCAGGCTGTTTGAATGACTAAAGCTCTTCCCACATTGTGTACAGCTATACGGTTTCTCTCCTGTGTGTGTTCTTTGGTGTACAATAAGATGGTTAGATGTATCAAAACTCTTCCCACATTGACCACAGCTATAAGGTTTCTCTCCTGTATGGATTCTCTGATGAATTTTCATGCCTGATGAGGTGGTGAATCTTTTCCCACAGTCAGAGCAGCAGTGAGGTTTCTTCCCTGTGGATCTCTGCTGGTGTTTCTTGAGGTGTGCTAATGTGGAGAGACTCTTCTCTGCCTTGTCAGCATCATGAGGTTGTTGAGGCTCCCCAGAGGACCCACGGTAGGTCCGTCTCACTCCTGTGTGAACAACAAAGTCAGACAGATGGTTAAAAGCCCACAACAGCGGAAATCCACTGTAAAAAAGTGATGCCAACAGCGTAGCCATGATGTTGTACAACAATTGACGTCTGTAATGAATGTAATGATTATTTGACATTTGTCTTAAAATGAGCAAGAACAGTCATATTTTGTCTTGTTTTCACATTAGTAGTAACATCTAAGACGATAAATGAGTTACTCATGTTGTTGAAACTCTAAGCAGCCAGACGACCTTTGGTCTCCAATATAGGCCCCTTTCTGTGTTTAATAAAATTGCGTCACGAGGGCGATGCACATGCAATTTGGTTGTAGAAACTCCTCCTTGCTAATGAGGAAACCGATAGTTATGGATGTAGTATATCTGCCAGGAGCAAAAATGGTGAGCAAAGATTTTAGTTTTTCACCATGTATTCTGAATGTGAATATGGGAAACCTCAGGGGAGTAACTTCCATTTACAGGTAGCTTATGAGTACATTTCACACTACTTTAGATTATAATTGTAAGGCTCGTTTGAATGTCCTGCTTAAGATAATGTTAGTGTCATCATTGCAAATCAAACGCTTTGTACTTAAAAAACACTTCAACCAGTAAAATGCTCTTTGGCTTTTCCATCAGCCTGACAATGAGGGTTTGCACACTGTTTGCCAAATTGGCCCATAACTTCACCTAACAACAAATATACCTATGTAATGAACGAAGAAGCACTTTGGTTGTTGTTGCATGACATACATAGTGTACTCTAGGACCCATAACAATAACATAGACCTACTGTAGGACCCATAACAATAACATAGACCTACTGTAGGACCCATAACTTCACCTAACAATAACATAGAACTACTGTAGGACCCATAACTTCACCTAACAACATTGACCTACTGTAGGACCCATAACAATAACATAGACCTACTGTAGGACCCATAACTTCACCTAACAACAACAACATAGACCTACTGTAGATCCCATAACTTCACCTAACAACATAGACCTACTGTAGGACCCATAACTTCACCTAACAATAACATAGCCCTACTGTAGGACCCATAACTTCACCTAACAACAACAACATAGACCTACTGTAGGACCCATAACTTCACCTAACAATAACATAGCCCTACTGTAGGACCCATAACTTCACCTAACAATAACATAGCCCTACTGTAGGACCCATAACTTCACCTAACAATAACATAGACCTACTGTAGGACCCATAACTTCACCTAACAACATTGACCTACTGTAGGACCCATAACAATAACATAGACCTACTGTAGGACCCATAACTTCACCTAACAACAACATAGACCTACTGTAGGACCCATAACTTCACCTAGCGACAACATAGACCTACTGTAGATCCCATAACAACAACATAGACCTACTGTAGGACCCATAACTTCACCTAACAATAACATAGCCCTACTATAGGACCCATAACTTCACCTAACAACAAATAAAGGAAAATAGCTCTGTGTGTTGTACAATAGCCTGTCCATCAAGGAACACACTGAACTCTGTCTGAGAAGCAGTTGGTAAACCAGGCGAGTCAGTCATTTGAGAAACCAAGGCTGTTGAGTCTGCTGATAAGAATACGGTGATTGACAGAGTCGAAAGCCTTGGCCAGGTTGATGAAGACGGCTGCACAGTACTATCTTTTATCGATGGCGGTTATGATATCGTTTAGTACCTTGAGCGTGGCTGAGGTGCACCCGTGATCAGCTCGGAAACCGGATTGCACAGCGGAGAAGGTACGGTGGGATTCAAAATGGTCAGTGATTTGTTTGTTAACTTGGCTTTCGAAGACTTTCGAAAGGCAGGACAGGATGGATATAGGTCTGTAACAGTTTGGGTCTGGAGTGTCACCCCCTTTGAAGAGGGGGATGACCGCGGAAGCTTTCCAATCTTTAGGAATCTCGGACAATACGAAAGAGAGGTTGAACAGACTAGTAATAGGGGTTGCCACAATGGCGGCGGATAACTTTAGAAAGAGAGTGTCCAGATTGTTTAGCCCAGCTGATTTGTACGGGTCCAGGTTTTGCAACTCTTTCAGAACATCAGCTATCTGGATTTGGGTGAAGGAGAAGCTGGGGAGGCTTGGGCAAGTAGCTATGGGGGGTGGGGAGCTGTTGGCCGGGGTTGGGGTAGTCAGGAGAAAAGCATGGCCAGCTGTAGAGAAATGCTTATTGAAATTCTCGATTATCGTGGATTTATCGGTGGTGACAGTGTTTCCTATCCTCAGTGCAGTGGGCAGCTGGGAGGAGGTGCTCTTATTCTCCATGGACTTTACAGTGTCCCAAAACCTTTTGGAGTTAGAGCTACAGGATGCAAATTTCTGTTTGAAAAAGCTAGCTTTTGCTTTCCTAACTGACTGTGTGTATTGGTTCCAGACTTCTCTGAAAAGTTGTATATCGCGGGGACTATTCGATGTTAGTGCAGTACGCCACAGGATGTTTTTGAGCTGGTCGGGGGCAGTCAGGTCTGGAGTGAACCAAGGTCTATATCTGTTTTTAGTTCTACATTTTTTGAAAGGGGCATGCTTATATAAGGTGGTGAGGAAATTACTTTTAAACAACAACCAGGCATCCCAGTTTAGGTCACCTAACAGAACAAACTCTGAAGATAGATGGGGGGAAATCAATTCACATATGGTGTCCAGGGCATAGCTGGGAGCTGAGGGGGGGGGGGTCTGTAACAGGCGAGATTCATTTTTAAAATTAGAAGCTCGAAATGTTTGGGCTTAGACCTGGAAAGTATGATAGAACTTTAATCTCTGCAGTAGATTGCTCCTCCTGATTCAGACACATCAAGGACATCAAGGTTGGCGGAGTGTGCTGAAGCAGTGAGTCAAACAAACTTAGGTAGGAGGCTTCTGATGTTAACATGCATGAATCTAAGGCTTTTACGGTTACAGAAGTCAACAAATGAGAGCGCCTGGGGACACACAGGGCCTGGGATAACCTCTACATCACCAGAGGAGTAGGATGAGGGTACGGCTAAAGGCTTTCAGAACTGGTCGGCTCCCTCCGGTCAGGTATGTTGACGACTGGCTCCCTCCAGTCAGGTTATGTTGACGACTGGCTCCCTCCGGTCAGGTATGTTGACGACTGGCTCCCTCCGGTCAGGTTATGCTGACGACTGGCTCCCTCCAGTCAGGTTATGTTGATGGCTGGCTCCCTCTAGTCATTTGAGTGTCTTAATTATTTAATCAAACAGCGTGCTTAAAGCATCAGACAAGTTCAGTACATATAGTTGATTTTATTAAAACACATGGGGCGATTGGTAGAAAGAACAGATGACTCTTGGTTGACCAAGATGTATTTTAGTTGGGGACAGCACTAGAACATGATTTTGGGGCTCCCGAGTGGCGCAGCGGTCAAAGACACTGCATCTCAGTGCTTGAGGCGTCACTAAAGACACCCTGGTTCAAATCCAGGCTGTATCACATTGGGAGTCCCATAGGGCGGCACACAATTGGCCCAGCATTGTCCGGGGTAGGCAGTCATTGTAAATAAACTGACTTGCCTAGTTAAATAAAGGGTACATTTACATAAATAAAAAAATAGTGTTTTATGACAAACCATTTTTTCCAAATCCGTCGAGGCACCAACTTTGAAAAGGGTTTAAAACAAAGGTTTCAAACCAATTCATGAATGCAATATACTATATATATATATATTAGAATATATAATATTTATATCATATACTATATAGCCTCAATCTGTTTAAAACAATAATTTTGACCTCATGGATGAATTCTAGAATATACTATATAGTCTAGAAACCTGGTTAAACTATCATTATGACATCATGGATGAATTCTAGAATATACTATATATCCTAGTAACCTGGTTAAACTATCATTATGACATCATGGATGAATTCTAGAATATACTATATAGCCTAGAAACCTGGTTAAACTATCATTATGACATCATGGATGAATTCTAGAATATACTATATAGCCTAGTAACCTGGTTAAACTATCATTATGACATCATGGATGAATTCTAGAATATACTATATAGCCTAGAAACCTGGTTAAACAATCATTATGACATCATGGATGAATTCTAGAATATACTATTTATCCTAGAAACCTGGTTAAACTATCATTATGACATCATGGATGAATTCTAGAATATACTATATAGCCTAGTAACCTGGTTAAACTATCATTATGACATCAAGGATGAATTCTAGAATCTACTATATAGCCTAGTAACCTGGTTAAACTATCATTATGACATCATGGATGAATTCTAGAATATACTATATAGCCTAGTAACCTGGTTAAACTATCATTATGACATCATGGATTAATTCTAGAATATACTATATAGCCTAGTAACCTGGTTAAACTATCATTATGACATCATGGAGGAATTCTAGAATATACTATATAGCCTAGAAACCTGGTTAAACAATCATTATGACATCATGGATGAATTCTAGAATATACTATTTATCCTAGAAACCTGGTTAAACTATCATTATGACATCATGGATTAATTCTAGAATATACTATATAGCCTAGTAACCTGGTTAAACTATCATTATGACATCATGGAGGAATTCTAGAATATACTATATAGCATAGAAACCTGGTTAAACAATCATTATGACATCATGGATGAATTCTAGAATATACTATTTATCCTAGAAACCTGGTTAAACTATCATTATGACATCATGGATGAATTCTAGAATATACTATATAGCCTAGAAACCTGGTTAAACTATCATTATGACATCATGGGTGAATTCTAGAATATACTATATAGCCTAGAAACCTGGTTAAACAATCATTATGACATCATGGATGAATTCTAGAATATACTATTTATCCTAGAAACCTGGTTAAACTATCATTATGACATCATGGATGAATTCTAGAATATACTATATAGCCTAGTAACCTGGTTAAACTATCATTATGACATCATGGATGAATTCTAGAATATACTATTTATCCTAGAAACCTGGTTAAACTATCATTATGACATCATGGATGAATTCTAGAATATACTATATAGCCTAGAAACCTGGTTAAACTATCATTATGACATCATGGATGAATTCTAGAATATACTATATAGCCTAGAAACCTGGTTAAACTATCATTATGACATCATGGATGAATTCTAGAATATACTATATAGCCTAGAAACCTGGTTAAACCATCATTATGACATCATGGATTAATTCTAGAATATACTATATAGCCTAGAAACCTGGTTAAACTATCATTATGACATCATGGATGAATTCTAGAATATACTATATATCCTAGAAACCTGGTTAAACAATCATTATGACATCATGGATGAATTCTAGAATATACTATATATCCTAGAAACCTGGTTAAACTATCATTATGACATCATGGATGGCCAGTCTTTGTATTTATAGTGTAGTCCATTCAGGGGGTAGTCCTGAGCTGAACTCAATCCTGGGTCCAGCGACTGTCAAGCCAACACCTTATAACTGTTACACCAAGATGTCTGAACTTCTTGAAGAGGTCGCTAGGTGTTGGGTTACGGTTGCTACAATAGCTTTCTCTATGAATTTGAGAGTGGTTACACTTCTCCTTCCCCCATCCCTCAGCTGTTTACCAAACCAAGTCTCTGGGCAGCCATTTTGTTGCTGTTTAAAAAACCCACACAACCCAGCAATCTGCAGTTCAAACAATAACAAATCTGTCATTCCACCACTGTTTTGGTTATAAGATGATTATGGGGTTGGAGAAATGTAACTACAGACACACAAACAGACCTACGGATGCAAGGACTGATCATCCATGATATCAACATTATAGTTTTAACCATGTTGAGGCTATACAGTGTTGATTTACATTGTTTCTAGACATTGGAGTAAAAAAAGCTTATTTGTGGTTCTGATGGGGTACAACAGTTGAACTAAGCTCATGAGACATGTGTTATATTCTTCAAGAATCAATGGCTAAAAATAAATAATTAAAAAGTCACAATATGGATGTAACAATTGCAGATTTCCCCTTTAACACCACACATCAGTTCAACAACTGCAGAGTTTGTGCCTCTGTATTTAAGACAGTACTTACTAGTGTTAATCAGGGCCCGTTCATCGTTAGAACCATTGGATGCCTTAACATGCGTTTGTGAAACCGAGCCCAGATATCCAGATTCTTCCTCTTCTTCCTTCTTCGATGTAACAGTCATCTCCCCCTCCTCCTCTTTCACTCCAAAAACTGCATCCTCCTCTTCTTTTACTGTAACATCCTCCCCCTCTTTCACTCTGAACGCGTCTTTCTCTTCTTCTTTCACTGTAACAGCCTCACCCTCTACTTGTTTTTGTATTGAAACAGCCTCCTCTTTGACGAGAGCTTCTTTCTCTGTCCAGCAGACCTCTTCTTTAGCAGGAGAGTAGCTAAGTGAACTCATGGTCGGAGATGTTAGCTAGCTAGGCTAATGCTAACTTAACCAGCCCGCTAGCTGAATAATAACAACAACACCGTAAATATGAAATTAAATCTGATAACTAACTAGACGACAGTAGTGGGTTTAAAACACAGTGGCTAATATACACTAAAGCATCTAAAGAGCTTTATTGTTCGGCTATTTTGTCTAGCAAGCTACCGTGGTGTCCGACTAACTGTTGCTGCTGTTGAAAGAAGCGTTTCGTCCACTACATTATACGTCACACCAACAGCATTACCTTAAATTCCCAGACCGCCATCTGCTGACTGGAGTGGGTAACGCAGTTGAGTAAAATTATTATTTTATTGTCAGACAAAAAGTTAAAGTGTAGGAAGCATGAGTTTTTACTCAGCAGTGTAACAACACAGTGTGGTTAAAGACCTAGTAAGCTAGTTGTAGTCACGATATGGTTACCTATAAGTACAAACAGTTATGTTTTTGCTTTATTACAAATGTATTAACTTAATTCGGGAAATCTTCTAAACTACCCACAATGCACTATTTCCCAACGTCATATGTATTATCAACTCTATGCTACCGAGTTTGTATGCCAGTGTAACGGTGTAATGAAGTTACATTTAAAAAATGTATTTAACCTTTACTTAACCAGGCAAGCCAGCGAAGGACAAATTCTTATTTACAATGACGGCCAAACCCTAACCCAGACGATGCTGGGCTACTGTGCGTTGCCCTATGGGACTCCCAATCCGGCCTGTTATGATATAGCCTAGTTTTGAACCAGGGTCTGTAGTGACACCTCTAGCACTGAGATGCAGTACCTTAAATCGCTGTTCGTGTGTTTACATTACAGTCAGTGAAAAAGGATGTGATTCTGGGTAACCCACAGGAGATTTTTGGAGAAATTGGAAATTGAGTGGTCCTGGGATAGAAATGTATAAAGCTGACATTACATCATAAAATCCATCTTTTACAGCATAAATTAGCAATTTATGTTTTAGTAACTACTGTTGTTGGTTTGGCCTCTCTTTATATGTTATTTGCCGAATCTCAGTTTTCCATGTGGGTTTTATGCAGAAGTTCCCTCTTTCAAGTTGGTAGCAAACTGGAAAATGCATCATCTTTAGGAGTGCTATTTATATCCTGATCATTCATCCACACTGCATCTTCTACAGGAGTGCTATTTATATCCTGATCATTCATCCACACTGCATCTTCTATAGGAGTGCTATTTATATCCTGATCATTCATCCACACTGCATCTTCTATAGGAGTGCTATTTATATCCTGATCATTCATCCACACTGCATCTTCTTTAGGAGTGCTATTTATATCCTGTCACTACTGATCATTCATCCTCACTGCATCTTCTATAGGAGTGCTATTTATATCCTGATCATTCATCCACACTGCATCTTCTTTAGGAGTGCTATTTATATCCTGATCATTCATCCTCACTGCATCTTCTATAGGAGGGCTATTTATATCCTGATCACTCATCCACACTGCATCTTCTATAGGAGTGCTATTTATATCCTGATCATTCATCCTCACTGCATCTTCTATAGGAGTGTTATTTATATACTGATCATTCATCCACACTGCATCTTCTATAGGAGTGCTATTTATATCCTGATCATTCATCCACACTGCATCTTCTATAGGAGTGCTATTTATATCCTGATCATTCATCCACACTGCATCTTCTATAGGAGTAATATTTATATCCTGATCATTCATCCACACTGCATCTTCTATAGGAGTGCTATTTATATCCTGATCATTCATCCTCACTGCATCTTCTATAGGAGTGCTATTTATATCCTGATCATTCATCCACACTGCATCTTCTATAGGAGTGCTATTTATATCCTGATCATTCATCCTCACTGCATCTTCTATAGGAGTGCTATTTATATCCTGATCATTCATCCACACTGCATCTTCTATAGGAGTGTTATTTATATCCTGATCATTCATCCACACTGCATCTTCTATAGGAGTGCTATTTATATCCTGATCATTCATCCACACTGCATCTTCTATAGGAGTGTTATTTATATCCTGATCATTCATCCACACTGCATCTTCTATAGGAGTGCTATTTATATCCTGATCATTCATCCTCACTGCATCTTCTATAGGAGTGCTATTTATATCCTGATCATTCATCCACACTGCATCTTCTATAGGAGTGCTATTTATATCCTGATCATTCATCCACACTGCATCTTCTATAGGAGTGCTATTTATATCCTGATCATTCATCCTCACTGCATCTTCTATAGGAGTGCTATTTATATCCTGAGACACTGTGTGTCTCATCAATGCAGGTAATTTATGACATGTATAAAGTATATGTTTTATAAACTCATGAACACCAGCCAGTTTATCAGCCCAGTTCTGTTAGTTTAGGTGGATTATACTTCTTCACCACCAGAGGGGGACGTTGAGTAATATTCCAGGTTAATTTGATATATTTTGATACTAAAATGGATGACAGTTTATTCTGATGTTGTGAATATGAGATTACACATGGAAACAATGTATTATTTTATTATAGTCAATTAGGAATTAGTAGGAATTGTTAAATCCACTATATGATCACAATAACTTTGACAGACATCTTGATTTCTTTTTTGTTAGTATATTATAGGGCAGATTTATGGAGAATTGCTGTGGGAGTGCTATTTATATCCCGTCACTACTGATCATTCATCCATACTGTGTGTGTCCCATCATTGCAGCTTTGGAAATAAATGAACTATCCATCCATTGCTCCTTCCTGTGTTGACTCACTGACTTGAGGGACCAGGAAGGTCACACTAGGTTGATATCTAGCTCAAGCTTCACCTCATGCTTTTCATGAACTGTGTGGTTGTGTTATCTAGTGGGAACCTGATAGAATGGTAGACTCTGGTGCCTCTTGCCGTGGGTTCAAATCGACAGAGGAAATCAACCTGCTTGCTCCTTTTTGTTTTGACAACTTTTCATTAGGGATGTTATGTTTGATACCGGAGCTACGAGGCCTGCGTCCAAATCGCTAAGCAGTAAACTTCAAAGCAGTGTACCGATGCCTGTATCACATTATCAGCAGCACGTCATCAATGGCGTCTGAAGCTTCATTTCATCAAACAACCACCTGATTGGTTTGGTATTGGGCTTGTTCGACATTGCAGGCGACTGCAAACTGACTGATCTATAAATCACCTTGCATCATAAATAACTACTCATTATTATTTATAAATCAGTCAACCAGTCACCATTTACCCACAATGCAGCATGGATTTCATGCTCTCGAACACGGCCAGTGGTTTAGTAGATGACATAAAGGCTATGCTGCTACGTGCTACGGTGTGGGATGTCATCTATAATAATGACATAAAGGCTATGCTGCTACGGTGTGGGATACCATCTATAATAATGACATAAAGGCTATGCTGCTACGGTGTGGGATGTCATCTATAATAATGACATAAAGGCTATGCAGCTACGGTGTGGGACGTCATCTATAATAATGACATAAAGGCTATGCTGCTACGGTGTGGGATGTCATCTATAATAATGACATAAAGGCTATGCTGCTACGGTGTGGGACGTCATCTATAATAATGACATAAAGGCTATGCTGCTACGGTGTGGGACGTCATCTATAATAATGACATAAAGGCTATGCTGCTACGGTGTGGGACGTCATCTATAATAATGACATAAAGGCTATGCTGCTACGGTGTGGGACGTCATCTATAATAATGACATAAAGGCTATGCTGCTACGGTGTGGGATGTCATCTACAATAATGACATAAAGGCTATGCTGCTACGGTGTGGGACGTCATCTATAATAATGACATAAAGGCTATGCTGCTACGGTGTGGGACGTCATCTATAATAATGACATAAAGGCTATGCTGCTACGGTGTGGGACGTCATCTATAATAATGACATAAAGGCTATGCTGCTACGGTGTGGGACGTCATCTATAATAATGACATAAAGGCTATGCTGCTACGGTGTGGGATGTCATCTATAATAATGACATAAAGGCTATGCTGCTACGGTGTGGGATGTCATCTATAATAATGACATAAAGGCTATGCTGCTACGGTGTGGGATGTCATCTATAATAATGACATAAAGGCTATGCTGCTACGGTGTGGGATGTCATCTATAATAATGACATAAAGGCTATGCTGCTACGGTGTGGGATGTCATCTATAATAATGACATAAAGGCTATGCTGCTACGGTGTGGGATGTCATCTATAATAATGACATAAAGGCTATGCTGCTACGGTGTGGGACGTCATCTATAATAATGACATAAAGGCTATGCTGCTACGGTGTGGGACGTCATCTATAATAATGACATAAAGGCTATGCTGCTACGGTGTGGGACGTCATCTATAATAATGACATAAAGGCTATGCTGCTACGGTGTGGGACGTCATCTATAATAATGACATAAAGGCTATGCTGCTACGGTGTGGGATGTCATCTATAATAATGACATAAAGGCTATGCTGCTACGGTGTGGATGTCATCTATAATAATGACATAAAGGCTATGCTGCTACGGTGTGGGATGTCATCTATAATAATGACATAAAGGCTATGCTGCTACGGTGTGGGATGTCATCTATAATAATGACATAAAGGCTATGCTGCTACGGTGTGGGATGTCATCTATAATAATGACATAAAGGCTATGCTGCTACGGTGTGGATGTCATCTATAATAATGACATAAAGGCTATGCTGCTACGGTGTGGGATGTCATCTATAATAATGACATAAAGGCTGTGCTGCTACGGTGTGGGATGTCATCTATAATAATGACATAAAGGCTATGCTGCTACGGTGTGGGATGTCATCTATAATAATGACATAAAGGCTATGCTGCTACGGTGTGGGACGTCATCTATAATAATGACATAAAGGCTATGCTGCTACGGTGTGGGACGCCATCTATAATAATGACATAAAGGCTATGCTGCTACGGTGTGGGATGTCATCTATAATAATGACATAAAGGCTATGCTGCTACGGTGTGGGACGTCATCTATAATAATGACATAAAGGCTATGCTGCTACGGTGTGGGACGTCATCTATAATAATGACATAAAGGCTATGCTGCTACGGTGTGGGATGTCATCTATAATAATGACATAAAGGCTATGCTGCTACGGTGTGGGATGTCATCTATAATAATGACATAAAGGCTATGCTGCTACGGTGTGGGATGTCATCTATAATAATGACATAAAGGCTATGCTGCTACGGTGTGGGACGTCATCTATAATAATGACATAAATGCTATGCTGCTACGGTGTGGGATGTCATCTATAATAATGACATAAAGGCTATGCTGCTACGGTGTGGGACGTCATCTATAATAATGACATAAAGGCTATGCTGCTACGGTGTGGGACGTCATCTATAATAATGACATAAAGGCTATGCTGCTACGGTGTGGGACGTCATCTATAATAATGACATAAAGGCTATGCTGCTACGGTGTGGGACGTCATCTATAATAATGACATAAAGGCTATGCTGCTACGGTGTGGGACGTCATCTATAATAATGACATAAAGGCTATGCTGCTACGGTGTGGGACGTCATCTATAATAATGACATAAAGGCTATGCTGCTACGGTGTGGGACGTCATCTATAATAATGACATAAAGGCTATGCTGCTACGGTGTGGGACGTCATCTATAATAATGACATAAAGGCTATGCTGCTACGGTGTGGGACGCCATCTATAATAATGACATAAAGGCTATGCTGCTACGGTGTGGGACGTCATCTATAATAATGACATAAAGGCTATGCTGCTACGGTGTGGGACGTCATCTATAATAATGACATAAAGGCTATGCTGCTACGGTGTGGGATACCATCTATAATAATGACATAAAGGCTATGCTGCTACGGTGTGGGATGTCATCTATAATAATGACATAAAGGCTATGCTGCTACGGTGTGGGACGTCATCTATAATAATGACATAAAGGCTATGCTGCTACGGTGTGGGATGTCATCTATAATAATGACATAAAGGCTATGCTGCTACGGTGTGGGATGTCATCTATAATAATGACATAAAGGCTATGCTGCTACGGTGTGGGACGTCATCTATAATAATGACATAAAGGCTATGCTGCTACGGTGTGGGACGTCATCTATAATAATGACATAAAGGCTATGCTGCTACGGTGTGGGATGTCATCTATAATAATGACATAAAGGCTATGCTGCTACGGTGTGGGACATCATCTATAATAATGACATAAAGGCTATGCTGCTACGGTGTGGGATGTCATCTATAATAATGACATAAAGGCTATGCTGCTACGGTGTGGGATGTCATCTATAATAATGACATAAAGGCTATGCTGCTACGGTGTGGGATGTCATCTATAATAATGACATAAAGGCTATGCTGCTACGGTGTGGGATGTCATCTATAATAATGACATAAAGGCTATGCTGCTACGGTGTGGGACGTCATCTATAATGATGACATAAAGGTTATGCTGCTACGGTGTGGGATGTCATCTATAATAATGACATAAAGGTTATGCTGCTACGGTGTGGGACGTCATCTATAATAATGACATAAAGGCTATGCTGCTACGGTGTGGGATGTCATCTATAATAATGACATAAAGGCTATGCTGCTACGGTGTGGGACGTCATCTATAATAATGACATAAAGGCTATGCTGCTACGGTGTTGGACGTCATCTATAATAATGACATAAAGGCTATGCTGCTACGGTGTGGGATGTCATCTATAATAATGACATAAAGGCTATGCTGCTACGGTGTGGGACGTCATCTATAATAATGACATAAAGGCTATGCTGCTACGGTGTGGGATGTCATCTATAATAATGACATAAAGGCTATGCTGCTACGGTGTGGGATGTCATCTATAATAATGACATAAAGGCTATGCTGCTACGGTGTGGGATGTCATCTATAATAATGACACAAAGGCTATGCTGCTACGGTGTGTGGGATGTCATCTATAATAATGACATAAAGGCTATGCTGCTACGGTGTGGGACGTCATCTATAATAATGACATAAAGGCTATTTTTGAGACAATTGGCTGGAAAGCGTCGATGCTTCAGGAAGCTTTGTTTCCCCATCATGGAATCTATCTATTTTTGATGCTGTGATTTTCCCTGCCATCATTCTGTATGTCTCTTCTGATCTGCATTCATGTTTTAGTTGGGTTTTAGTTGGGTTCTAACTGGTCTCCATTAGTTAGGCTCCAGCTCGCTGACCATAGCTCGTTGGCCAAATAGGTAATGTTAGCTGGCTGGCTAAGATAACTGCATATAGCTAACATTCTTTGATTAGATGGCGTTATGTATTTCCAAAACGTTGGTTTACTTTAGTCACTCAAGTCATGAGTGGAAACGATTGGTTTAATTTGAAGTTCTACATTTGAAGTTCTTTCTGTTGTTGTTTACATCACAGGGAATAGACCGGTCTTCCATATTACATAACACCTGCCTTTATCATTCTTCTGAATTCTTATTGGTTTTATGTAATAACTCCAAAAATAGAACAGTGAGGTGTAACTTTGCATTGGGACTTAAAACAATTTTTGGGAAAAATATTTTATTTGATTTTTTATAAACTTTACCATAACCTAACCATTTTATTTCTCTCCGTCACCCACTTTACATGTGTAGATAATAAAGCATTTGACCTTTCCACTGCGTTAACAATGGAGGATTGGTTGATTTCCAGTTTTTAAGTATTTAAGATGATTGACGAGAACAGTATCATCCAACCAACTTGTTTCATCCACATCAAAGGTGAGGGTGAATGTCAGATGTTCACTGCTTGTATTGATGAAGGAGTGGAATCGATGAAGTTCCTCTGCTGTCCCCTGGAATAGATGGAACACGTCATCAATGAAGACTTTTTCAGAGCCTGATAAGCTGCTAGAATGGATTGTTAGGGCTGACAATCACATTCCTCTCTAACAACCCCACATACAGTTTGGCATAATAAGATGCTGTTTTTAAACTATAATGACCATAATGCACTGCGTGCCTACTTGACTTGTCTGTGTTTCTTTTACACCTGCTATGTAAAAGAGATAGCATTGACCATTGTGCATTCTTCTATCTGGCATCCTTGGGACATCCCTACCCTAAACCATAACCTTAATCATTTTAAATGTCAACTTCAACGGGCTAGGGACATCCCAAGGATGTATCTCTACCTGAAAATACATGATCTAAGTGATTGATAGTTGGTATTCAGCAGTCATAAAGCCTTATTTACTTTAATGAACTACTAAAATAGTGATTTTCTCAGACAGCATAGACAGCAGCTCTACACTTTATTGACTGACTGATCCATTCATCCTTCCATCCCTCCTCAGCCTTCCTCTCCTCTGAAGACCCAGTGAGGGTGGAGCTCAGTCAGAGAGCTGTTGAGGGACTGGTTAGGAAGAACACTTCTACAGCCAGAGAGGTGAGAGGTCACACATGGTTTAGATGGTAAATATTTATGTTCCCTTAGCGGTTCATCACGTCAGCAAAAGGGACTTTGTTCAATCATCATCTATGTTTATTTACATTAGTGCAAATTGTCCACTGATATTGGTGTAATTTCTCACCCCTTCTGGCTGTATGAAAGTTAATTTCCCCTCAGACACACACATTTGTTCTTTGATATTATGAAGGTCATTTGTGTTAAATGTACTTGACCGCACTCATTCACCCCATCTCTTTACATTGCTTATGCATATTCCGTGGCCTGACTGCATCCAGAATATGTCCAAGGCCCATCCTGGTAGATCTGAACCTTATGCAGCTTGGAGTGATCATATGACAGAAGTCACATTTAGGTGCCAGGTGTAACTGAGGCCATAGATGCTCCATATCCATTACTTTGAGTGTTTTATATAATATGACTAAATGTGTTTCTGTGTTACAGGGGCAGTCAAGAAATGGAACAGCAAGGCCACAGAACATGACATAATCAGAGCTGTGGGAGACCACCTCAAGCCCCTGGTAGAGCCGGGGGTGGTGTTTACCACTCCACCACGCCTTCAGCAGGCTGGAAAAGTGATACCGTTTTTCATACTAGGGAATTGATCTGTTTGATCCATTTGTTAGTTTCAGTTTTCGGTAGTTGAATCCTTTGACATATTGTTGATTTCAACAAATGACCTGAGTTGGTTGAAAAGTGATACTAAACTTACATATCAGCACTATTTTGACAGTGGAAGATATACTGAATTTATACTCTATTTCATACTAAGATTGACATAAGATAAGTTGATTTTGCACATACTTGTTCATTGGTTTAGCAAGAGTGTTGATTGGTCAGTCATTGGGTTCATTTGTTTTACAATATGTTCAAATCAAGCTTTATTTATACAGCACATTTCAGACATGGATGCAACGCAATGGCTTCACAGGAAAAAACAAATATTTACCCCAACAAACATAAGATTAACAACTGAATGACTAGTGATCATTCTAAGAAAATTCCATTGATTAAAATATTAACAATTGGATGCAATATCCAACCCAAAATATAAGCTTGTTTTACTACATTGTTTGTTGTTACGTTCACCAGCAAGAAAACCAGAAATGTCACTTAAATAGAAAAGGGAACAAACAAAGAGTCACTGACAACAACCACAACTAAACAGGAGGGGTTTTAGGAGGGGTTCTGATAGACACTATGGGGGTGTCCACTGGAAGTTGACTAGTAACAACAACTGGGATCTAAAAGAGACCCACCATGAGACCCACTAAATCTGCCCAAGAAGAGGCAAACAAAAGAAAAACCCACACCAAACTTAAAGACAGGAAGCAAACCAAAAAGGTGGAGCAACTAAAGGTGTTGACTCTCCACATGTATCAAGACAACTGGAGCACTGGGCCAGACACTCTTAAATAGAACCTGGACCAGCTCAGGTGAAACACCTTCCCACTAACGAGATGGACAAGCCAGCACAGGTGTAACACATACTGACTAACGAGGTGACACCAATCAGTGCGTCCTACGTGCTAACGAGCTAGACGTGCTGACGAGCTAGACGTGCTGACGAGCTAGACGTGCTAACGAGCTAGACGTGCTAACGAGCTAGACGTGCTAACGAGCTAGACGTGCTAACGAGCTAGACGTGCTAACGAGCTAGACGTGCTAAAGTCCAACCTCAAAACATAAATGGAAAAACCAAAGCCTGTAACACCTTCCCCCTTAAGACAAACATATCCTATATTTTTGTTGGAAAAGTTTGCTCACCACCAACAGAAAACAACTTCCATTTCACATTTTAATCAACTACAATGCTTCACCTTCTACAATATAATCACCGGCTATCAACAATTAAAAACAAGAAAAAAACACGTATTTCTAAATAATAATATTATACAATAGTATTATTTTTCTCCTTTTTCTTTCTATAGAATCCTAAAACTCACTAGCTTCTAGAACTCAAGTCTTCCTAAAACTCACTAGCTTCTAGAACTCTCGTCCCCTTGGAACGAGCACAAACAAAATTCATCTCCAATACAGAAAAACATGCAGTCAAAATAAATAAAGATCCATGGCAACGCACTGGCTAAACGCAAAACACAAATCTTATATCGATTTGGGGGGAAACCAGGTTGAATCTGCTCTTCAAACTAACACAACAAAACAAAAAACACATGGAAATGGAGATATATTTTACCTCACTGGTTAGAGGACAACCTACGGAAGTCAGTCAGCTACATTTCGGAGTGATGCATTTAAATTTAGGGGTCGCTAAACAAAGGAACGCAACACTTATGTCATAACTCTTCGATATCATGCTAAAATCATTTGTGCGAGAGGAGGGAGATGAGGTTGCACGTCCTGTTAAAACTAACACCTCAAAAACCACACGGAATCTGGGAATAATGTGTACATCACTGGTTAGAGGACAATTTATAGAAAACAGCTAGATACATTTTGATTCAAGTGCGTCACCAACGTGTGTAACACAACTCTTTTTTGTTAAATCTCATAAATAGTACTCTTACAATTCAGAGCTTGTATTTTTCCATGAGGCTGATATCCATATCATGCTGAAATCAATAGAACAGGGGACAAACGTTTAGGGTTCTACATTGTGACACTATTAAAATACTCCTACTACAATGTTAAAACATTCTACATTGTGACATATCATTGATATCATGTAACAACCCCTTCATGTATTTTCTGGTGTTTGATCAGATGTCTTATCGGAGAATGTTCACAGCTATAAGGCTATAAGATTTCTCTCCTGTGTGTGTTCTCTGGTGTGATACCAGATGGTCAGATCGACCAAAACTCATCCCACATTGAACACAGCTATAAGATTTCTCTCCTGTGTGTGTTCTCTGGTGTAATATCAGGTTGCTTAGCTGAGTAAAACTCTTCCCACATTGACCACAGCTATAAGGTTTCTCTCCTGTGTGTATTCTTTGGTGTAGAGTCAGAGAGCCAGATGCAGCAAAACTCTTCCCACATTGACCACAGCTATAAGGTTTCTCTCCTGTGTGTATTCTCTGGTGTGATATCAGGTTGCTTGACATAGTAAAACTCTTCCCAAATTGACCACAGCTATGAGGTTTCTCTCCTGTGTGTATTCTTTGGTGTAGAGTCAGAGAGCCAGATGCAGCAAAACTCTTCCCACATTGACCACAGCTATAAGGTTTCTCTCCTGTGTGTGTTCTCTGGTGTGATATCAGGCTGCCTGACTGAGTAAAACTCCTCCCACATTGAACACAGCTATAAGGTTTCTCTCCTGTGTGCGTTCTCTGGTGCATTGTCAGATAGCTAGATTGACTAAAACTCTTCCCACATTGACCACAGATATAAGGTTTCTCTCCTGTGTGCGTTCTCTGATGAATTTTAATGCCTGCTGGGGAGGTGAATCTCTTCCCACAGTCAGAGCAGCAGTGAGTTCTCTTCACTGTGGATCTCTGCAGGTGTTTATTGAGGTGTTCTGATCTGGAGAGACTCTCCTCTGCCTCTTCAGCATCACGAGGTTGTTGAGGCTCCCCAGAGGATCCACGATAGGTAAGTATCTCTCCTGTGTGAACAACAAAGTCAGACAGATGATTAAAGGCCCACAACAGCGGTAATCCACTGTAAAAGGTGATGCCAACAGCGTAGCCATGATGTTGTACAACAATTGACGTCTGTAATGAATGTTAAAATTATTTGACAATTGTCTTAAAATGACTTCTTTTCACATTAGTAGTAACATCGATGATTGTAGGCTATAAATAAGATATTCATGTTGTTGAAATCCTAAGCAGTGTGCCAGACGACTTTTGGTCTCCAATATAGGCCCCTTTCTGTGTTTGCTAAAATTGTGGCACGAGGGCAATTTGATTGCAGAAACTCCTCCCTGCTAATGAGGAAACCGAAAGTTATGGATGTACTATATCTGCCTGGAGCAAAAATGGTGAGCAAGATTTTAGTTTTTCACAATGTATTCTGAATGTGAATGGGGAAACTCAGGGGAGTAACCTCCATTTCCAGGTTGGTTATGAGTGCATTTCACACTACTTTGGATTATAATTGTAAGGCTCATTTGAATGTCCTGCTTAATATAATGTTTGCTACAGTATTATGAATTATGTGTAATTATTGAAGAACCGTGTTAATGACAGTATCCATTTGGGAGTTGTCAATAAAGTTAAGTTTACAGATGGGCTGTGTACAGCTGCAGCGATCGGTAAGCTGCTCAGATAGCTGATGCTTAAAGTTAGTGAGGGAGATATAAGTCTCCAACTTGATTTTTGCAATTCGTTCCAGTGATTGGCAGCAGAGAACTGGAAGGAAATGCAGCCAAAGTAGGTATTGGCTTTGGGGATGACCAGTGAGATATACCTCCTGGAGCGCGTGCTATGGGTGGGTATTGCTATGGTGACCAGTGAGTGAAGGCGGCCTAGCAAAGACTTATAGATGACCTGGAGCCAGTGGGTTTGGCGACGAATATGTAGCGAGGGCCAGCCGATGAGAGCATACAGGTCACAGTGGTGGGTGGTATATGGGGCTTTGGTGACAAAACGGATGGAACTGTGATAGACTGCATCCAGTTTGCTGAGTCGAGTGTTGGAGGCTATTTTGAAAATGACATCGCCGAAGTCAAGGATCGGTAGGATAGTCAGTTTTACGAGAGTATGTTTGGCAGCGTGAGTGAAAGAGGCTTTGTTTGCGAAATAGGAAGCCGATTCTAGATTTAATTTTGGATTGGAGATGCTTAATATTAGTCTGGAAGGAGAGTTTGCAGTCTAGCCAGACACCTAGGTATTTTTTGTTGTCCACATATTCTAAGTCAGAAACGTCCAGAGTAGCGATGCTGGACGGGCGGGTAGTGATCGGTTGAAGAGCATACATTTAGTTTTACTAGCGTTTAAGAGCAGTTGGAGGCCACGGGTGGAGTGTTGTATGGCATTGAAGCTTGTTTGGAGGATTGTTAACAGTGTCCAAAGAGCCAGATGTATACAGAATGGTGTCGTCTGCGTAGAGGTGGATCAAGGAATCACACGCAGCAAGAGCGACATCGTTGAACAGAGAAAAGAGTCGGTCCGAGAATTGAACACTGTGGCACCCCCATAGAGACTGCCAGAGGTCCGGACAACAGGCCATCCGATTTGACACACTGAACTCTATCTGAGAAGTAGCTGGTGAACCAGGCGAGTCAGTCATTTGAGAAACGAAGGCTGTTGAGTCTGCCAATAAAAATACAGTGATTGACAAAGTCGAAAGCCTTGGCCAGGTTGATGAAGACAGCTGCACAGTACTGTCTTTTATCGATGGCAGTTATGATATCGTTTAGTACCTTGAGCGTGGCTGAGGTGCACCTGTGACCAGCTCGGAAAGTGGATTGCACAGCAGAGAAGGTACGGTGGGATTCAAAATGGTCAGTGATCTGTTTGTTAACCTGTTAGGGATAGGGGGCAGTATTTACACGGCCGGATAAAAAACGTACCCGATTTAATCTGGTTATTACTACTGCCCAGAAACTAGAATATGCATATAATTATATTGGCTTTGGATAGAAAACACCCTAAAGTTTCTAAAACTGTTTGAATGGTGTCTGTGAGTATAACAGAACTCATATGGCAGGCAAAAACCTGAGAAGATTTCATGCAGGAAGTGGCCTGTCTGACAAGTGGTCGTTCTTCTTGTCTCTGTTTATTGAAGAGTCAGGATCTTAGCTGTAACGTGACACTTCCTACGGCTCCCATAGGCTCTCAGAGCCCGGGAAAAAGCTGAACGATATCGAGGCAGCCTCTGGCTGAAACACATTATCGCCTTTGCCAAGTGGCCGATCAGAGGACAAAGGAATTAGGCGCGTGCCCGAGTCGACCCAGTGATATATTTTCTTTCGTCTGTTTACCTAATTGCAGATTCCCGGTCGGAATATTATCGCTTTTTTACGAGAAAAATGGCATAAAAATTGATTTTAAACAGCGGTTGACATGCTTCGAAGTACGGTAATGAAATATTTAGAAATCTTTTGTCACGAAATGCGCCGTGCACGTGACCCTTATTTACCATTCGGATAGTGTCTTGAACGCACGAACAAAACGCCGCTGTTGGAACATAACTATGGATTATTTTGGACCAAACCATCATTTCTTATTGAAGTAGAAGTCCTGGGAGTGCATTCTGACGAAGAACAGGAAAGGTAAACAAACTTTTCTAATAGTAAATCGGAGTTTGGTGAAGGCTAAACTTGCTGGGTGTCTAAATAGCTAGCCCTGTGATGCTGGGCTATCTACTTAGAATATTGCAAAATGTGCTTTCACCGAAAAGCTATTTTAAAATCGGACATATCGAGTGCATAGAGGAGTTCTATGCACTCTATAATTCTTAAAATAATTTATGTTTTTTGTGAGCGTTTATCGTGAGTAATTTAGTAAATTCACCGGCAGTGTTCGGTCGGAATGCTAGTCACATGCTAATGTAAAAAGCTGGTTTTTGATATAAATATGAACTTGATTGAACAAAACATGCATGTATTGTATAACATAATGTCCTAGGGTTGTCATCTGATGAAGATCATCAAAGGTTAGTGCTGCATTTAGCTGTGGTTTGGGTTTATGTGACATTATATGCTAGCTTGAAAAATGGGTGTCTGATTATTTCTGGCTGGGTACTCTGCTGACATAATCTAATGTTAGCCCATAGAGGTTAACTGACTTGTCTAGTTAAATAAAGGTTACATTTAAATACATTTAAAAAATAGAGTTTCATGACAAACCATTTTTTACAAATCCGGCAAGGCACCAATTTTGAGAAGGGTTTAAAACAAAGGTTTCAAACCAATTCATGAATGTAATTGAATCTAGGTATGTCTTGCCTTTAATGTAATGGCATGAAAAACAATTGGCTGAATATTATACAATGACTTATCAACAGCTCTAATAATTTGCCTCCACAGGAAATCTACACTGGCAGTTATAGAATATACTATATAGCCTAGAAACCTGTTTAAACTATCATTATGACATCATGGATGAATTCTAGAATATACTATATATCCTTGAAACATGGTTAAACTATCATTATGACATCATGGATGAATTCTAGAATATACTATATAGCCTAGAAACCTGGTTAAACTATCATTATGACATCATGGATGAATTCTGGAATATACTATATAGCCTAGAAACCTGGTTAAACTATCATTATGACATCATGGATGAATTCTAGAATATACTATATATCCTTGAAACATGGTTAAACTATCATTATGACATCATGGATGAATTCTAGAATATACTATATAGCCTAGAAACCTGGTTAAACTATCATTATGACATCATGGATGAATTCTGGAATATACTATATAGCCTAGAAACCTGGTTAAACTATCATTATGACATCATGGATGAATTCTAGAATACACTATATAGCCTAGAAACCTGGTTAAACTATCATTAAACTATCATTATGACATCATGGATGAATACATTTGAGTGGTTACACTCCTCCTTCCCCCATCCCTCAGCTGTTTACCAAACCAAGCCTCTGGGCAGCCATTTTGTTACTGTTGAAAAAACCCACACAACCCAGCAATCTGCAGTTCATACAATAACAAAGCTGTCATTCCACCACTGTTTTGGTTATAAGATGATTATGGGGTTGGAGAAATGTAACTACTTTCAAATTCATAGACAGACCTATGGATGCAAGGACTGACCATCCATGATATCAACAATATAGTTTTAACCATGTTGAGGCTATACAGTGTTGGTTTACATTTCTAAACATTGGAGTAAAAAAAGCTTATTTGGGGATCTGATGGGGTACAACAGTTGAACTAAGCTCATGAGGCATGTGTTATATTCTTCAACAATCAATGGTTATAAATAAATTATTTAAAAGTCACAATATGGATGTAGCTATTGCATATTTCCGCTTTAACACCACACATCAGTTCAACAACTGCAGAGTTTGTGCCTCTGTATTTAAGACAATACTTACTAGTGTTAATCAGGGAACGGTTTCTCAAAACCATCTTATTGCTAAGTTCACCGTTAGAACCATTGGACGCCTTAAGATGCGTTTGGAAAACCGGGTCCAGATATCCAGTTTCCTCCTCTTCTTCCTCCTCCTTTATCAATGTAACAGTCATCTCCCCCTCTTCCACTGCATAAACTGCATCCTCCTCCTCTTTAACTGTAACATCCTCCTCCTCTTTCACTCTGAACGCGTATTTTTCTTCTTTCACAGTAACGGCCTCACCCTCTACTTCTTGTTTTACTGTGACATCCTCATCTTCTTTAGCAGCAGGAGAGTAGCTCAGTGGCCGCATGGTTGTGAACGTTAGCTAGCTAGGCTAATGCTAACTTAACCAGCCCGCTAACTGAATAATAACAACAACACCGTAAATATGAAATTAAATCGGATAACTAACTAGACGACAGACGTGGGTTTAAAACACAGTGGCTAATATACACTAACGCGTCTAAAGAGCTTTATCGGTTCGGCTATTTTGTCTAGTAAGCTACCGAGGTGGCTGACGAACTGTTGTTGCTGTTGAAAGAAGAGTTCCGTCCACTACAATTATACGTCACACTAACAGCATTACCTTAAATTCCCACACCGCCATCTGCTGACTGGAGTGGGTAACGCAGTTGAGTAAAATTATTATTTTATTTTCTGACAAAAAGTTAAAGTGTAGGAAGCATTAGTTTTTACTCACCAGTGTAACAACACAGTGTGGTTAAAGACTTAGTAACTGAGTTGTAGTCACGATCTGGTTACCTATAAGTACAAACAGTTATGTTTTTGCATTATTACAAATGTATTAACTTATTTCGGGAAATCTTCTAAACTACCCACAATGCACTATTTCCCAACGTCATATGTATTATCAACTCTATGCTACCGAGTTTGTATGCCAGTGTAACGGTGTAATGAAGTTACATAAAAAAAATGTATTTAACCTTTATTTAAACATGTCACAGTATCTAACGAAGGTGGCGCCCCTCCTCGGTCGGGCGGCGCTCGCCGGCCTATTAGCTGCAACCGATCGTTGTTTCTGTGTCTTTTGGTTTTGTGTTTGTCATTCGTGGGGGGTTATTTAGTGTGTATTTTCAGTTGGAGTTCTCGTGCGGGATTGTTTATTGTTACTCAGGACAGTTGTGATTGTATCCTGTTAGTATCCATTATATTGCCGGGCTGTTTTTTTTCAGTGCGCTTATTTTGGGTGTTTTCCCCTGGCGGACTTCGCCACGCGCCCTGTGCCCTACGGCTATTGCATTTTTCTATTATTATTAAAACACAGTTGCTCCGGCCCTCTGTCTCCTGCTCCTGATTCCACATCTCCACTGGTCCTAGACAACCGTGACAAAACAGGCAAGCCAGCTAAGGACAAATTCTTATTTACAATGACGGCCAAACCCTAACCCAGACGATGCTGGGCTACTGTGCGTTGCCCTATGGGACTCCCAATCCCGGCCTGTTATGATACAGCCTAGTTTTGAACCAGGCTCTGTAGTGATGCCTCTAGCACTGAGATGCAGTACTTTAGACTGCTGCTCGTGTGTTTACATTACAGTCAGTGATAAAGGATGGGATTCTGGGTAATCCACAGCAGATTTATGGAGAAATTGGAAATTGAGTGGTCCTGGGATAGAAATGTATAAAGTTGACATTAGATCATAAAATCCACCTTTTACATCATAAATTAGCAATTTATGTTTTAGTAACTTCTGTTGTTGGTTTGGCCTCTCTTTATATGTTATTTGCCGAATCTCAGTTTTCCATGTGGGTTTTATGCTGAAGTTCCCTCTTTCAAGTTGGAAGCAAACTGGAAAATGCATCATCTTTAGGAGTGCTATTTATATCCTGATCATTCATCCACACTGCATCTTCTATAGGAGTGCTATTTATATCCTGATCATTCATCCACACTGCATCTTCTATAGGAGTGCTATTTATATCCTGATCATTCATCCACACTGCATCTTCTATAGGAGTGCTATTTATATCCTGATCATTCATCCACACTGCATCTTCTATAGGAGTGCTATTTATATCATGATCATTCATCCCCACTGCATCTTCTATAGGAGTGCTATTTATATCCTGATCATTCATCCTCACTGCATCTTCTATAGGAGTGCTATTTATATCCTGATCATTCATCCTCACTGCATCTTCTATAGGAGTGCTATTTATATCCTGATCATTCATCCACACTGCATCTTCTATAGGAGTGCTATTTATATCCTGATCATTCATCCACACTGCATCTTCTATAGGAGTGCTATTTATAACCTGATCATTCATCCACACTGCATCTTCTATAGGAGTGCTATTTATATCCTGATCATTCATCCACACTGCATCTTCTTTAGGAGTGTTATTTATATCCTGATCATTCATCCACACTTCATCTTCTATAGGAGTGCTATTTATATCCTGATCATTCATCCACACTGCATCTTCTATAGGAGTGCTATTTATATCCTGATCATTCATCCACACTGCCATCTTCTATAGGAGTGTATTTATATCCTGATCATTCATCCACACTTCATCTTCTATAGGAGTGCTATTTATATCCTGATCATTCATCCACACTGCATCTTCTATAGGAGTGCTATTTATATCCTGATCATTCATCCACACTGCATCTTCTTTAGGAGTGCTATTTATATGCTGATCATTCATCCACACTGCATCTTCTATAGGAGTGCTATTTATATCCTGATCATTCATCCACACTGCATCTTCTATAGGAGTGCTATTTATATCCTGATCATTCATCCCCACTGCATCTTCTATAGGAGTGCTATTTATATCCTGATCATTCATCCACACTGCATCTTCTATAGGAGTGCTATTTATATCCTGATCATTCATCCTCACTGCATCTTCTATAGGAGTGCTATTTATATCCTGATCATTCATCCACACTGCATCTTCTATAGGAGTGCTATTTATATCCTGATCATTCATCCACACTGCATCTTCTATAGGAGTGCTATTTATATCCTGATCATTCATCCACACTGCATCTTCTATAGGAGTGCTATTTATATCCTGATCATTCATCCACACTGTATCTTCTATAGGAGTGCTTTTTATATCCTGATCATTCATCCACACTGCATCTTCTATAGGAGTGCTATTTATATCCTGATCATTCATCCACACTGCATCTTCTATAGGAGTGCTATTTATATCCTGATCATTCATCCACGCTGCATCTTCTATAGGAGTGCTATTTATATCCTGATCATTCATCCACACTGCATCTTCTATAGGAGAGCTATTTATATCCTGATCATTCATCCACACTGCATCTTCTATAGGAGTGCTATTTATATCCTGATCATTCATCCCTACTGCATCTTCTATAGGAGAGATATTTATATCCTGATCATTCATCCACACTGCATCTTCTATAGGAGTGCTATTTATATCCTGATCATTCATCCACACTGCATCTTCTATAGGAGTGCTATTTATATCCTGATCATTTATCCTCACTGCATCTTCTATAGGAGTGCTATTTATATCCTGATCATTCATCCTCACTGCATCTTCTATAGGAGTGCTATTTATATCCTGATCATTCACCCACACTGCATCTTCTATAGGAGTGCTATTTATATCCTGATCATTCATCCCCACTGCATCTTCTATAGGAGTGCTATTTATATCCTGATCATTCATCCACACTGCATCTTCTATAGGAGTGCTATTTATATCCTGATCATTCATCCACACTGCATCTTCTATAGGAGTGCTATTTATATCCTGATCATTCATCCACACTGCATCTTCTATAGGAGTGCTATTTATATCCTGATCATTCATCCTCACTGCATCTTCTATAGGAGTGCTATTTATATCCTGATCATTCATCCACACTGTGTGTCTCATCAATGCAGGTAATTTATGACATGTATAAAGTATGTGTTTTATAAACTCATGAACACCAGCCAGTTTATCAGCCCGGTTCTGTTAGTTTAGGTGGATTATACTTCTTCCAGCTACAATAGTCATTTACAACATTAACAATGTCGACACTGTTTTCTGATCAATTTGATGTTATTTTAATGGACTTTTTTTTTTTTTTTAAACAAGGACATTTCTAAGTCACCCCAAACTTTTTAACGGTAGTTTACATCTACATGATGTATTGTTACACCATGTAGGAGCAGTATAGACCTAGTCTGTTCATTATATACATCTACATGATGTATTGTTACACCATGTAGGAGCAGTATAGACCTAGTCTGTTCATTATATACATCTACATGATGTATTGTTACACCATGTAGGAGCAGTATAGACCTAGTCTGTTCATTATATACATCTACATGATGTATTGTTACACCATGTAGCAGCAGTATAGACCTAGTCTGTTCATTATATACATCTACATGATGTATTGTTACACCATGTAGGAGCAGTATAGACCTAGTCTGTTCATTATATACATCTACATGATGTATTATTACACCATGTAGGAGCAGTATAGACCTAGTCTGTTCATTATATACATCTACATGATGTATTGTTACACCATGTAGGAGCAGTATAGACCTAGTCTGTTCATTATATACATCTACATGATGTATTGTTACACCATGTAGCAGCAGTATAGACCTAGTCTGTTCATTATATACATCTACATGATGTATTATTACACCATGTAGGAGCAGTATAGACCTAGTCTGTTCATTATATACATCTACATGATGTATTATTACACCATGTAGGAGCAGTATAGACCTAGTCTGTTCATTATATACATCTACATGATGTATTGTTACACCATGTAGGAGCAGTATAGACCTACAGTAGCTGGCTACTTATTTAGGTTTAGTTTGACTTAATGAAACTGCCTTAAATGTGCTGTAGTAAACATTTTTTATTCGCACTAATCAATCAACACATTCCTGTCTTTGTATGTCTCAATATAATAGTATTATTTAATTAAATCCATGTAAAATAATCTTTGTCTGAAAATAAAATGTGATCCTCAACTGCGTTTCCCTCCAGTCAGGAGACGGCGATGTGCGTCTTTCAGGCGATGCTGCAGCGTGACGTATAATCTAGTGGACGGTTCTTCATAAACAGCTCGTCAACCACCTCGGTAGCTTGCTAGCCAACATAGCCGAAAGATTCAAGATATTTATACGCTTTCGGTCTATATTAGCTACTGTGTTTAAGACACACTTCTGTCGTATCTACTTGTTAACCTATTTAATTTAATATTACGTTATTTTGTATTAGTCAGCTATAGTAGCTGGCTGGTTAAGTTAGCATTAGCCTGGTCGCTAATGATAGCTAGCTAGCTAACATCCCCGAACATGAGCTCCCTAAACTACTCCCCTCCTGTTATTAAAGAAGAGGAGGTCTGCTGGACGGAGAAAGAAGCTCTGGGGCTGAACATTGTCGTGAAAGAGGAGAAGGAAGAGGAGGATGTTACAGTAAAACAAGAAGTAGAGGGTGAGGCTGTTACAGTGAAAGAAGAAGAGAAAGACGTTTCAGTTAAACAAGAGGAAGAAGAGGATGATGCTGTTTTTGGAGTGAAGAAGGAAGGAGAGATTACTGTCACATTGAAAGATGAAGAGGAGGAGAAAGGAGATCTGAGAAACACCAGTAAGTACCGCCTTCAATTAGTTTTTAACTTTGGATATTCGGAGTTGGCTCGTCAATACCTCTTCAACGGAGGGTCCTGGGATGATGACTGATATGTCTAGAATCAGACGACGTAGAGAACAAGCTACCCCTTGTTTTCTCCGTTCCGTTTCCAAAAAGTGACTTAACATATATATTTGAGGAGGGTCTATCTGCTGACCGCAGACTGGGGGGCCACGGCATGTAGTGATTTTAATGTAGTGATGTTTTACTACACACCGTGACCCCCAATAGAGCCATGTGAGAGTTGGGTTGGCTACACCAAAGATTATGGATATACTGACAAGATGTCTCTCTGTCCTAACAAGGGGAGTCGTTGTCCACAAAGCTGCACTGTGGGTTGTCTATCTCCCACCTATCCTGTCTTTGGATTGGTGGATACATCTTATTATTGTAATCTATTGTTCATATTCTATGAGGGTTGTTGTCGTCAACCGCCTGTATTCAATGGAGAGAGATGCTAAGCTACTAGCATGAATATGCATTGCGATCTGGAGACAACTCCTATAGTGTTTTTATCAAAGTTGTCGGTATGTCACGTGTCCACATAACAACTTAATCATTACGAAACTTCTGTTGGATCAAGTAAACCTCACGTAGCAAATAAGCCATTCATTTTGTTGTTCACCAAATTCAACACTTTCCACATTGGGTTGATAATTGTTTCCACTTGTATACAACCTACTGTAACCTACTGGCATGACCTAGAGAGATACAACCTACTGTAACCTACTGGCATGACCTAGAGGTACAACCTACTGTAACCTACTGGCATGACCTAGAGAGTTACAACCTACTGTAACCTACTGGCATGACCTAGAGAGTTACAACCTACTGTAACCTACTGGCATGACCTAGAGAGATACAACCTACTGTAACCTACTGGCATGACCTAGAGAGATACAACCTGCTGTAACCTACTGGCATGACCTAGAGAGTTACAACCTACTGTAACCTACTGGCATGACCTAGAGAGATACAACCTACTGTAACCTACTGGCATGACCTAGAGAGATACAACCTTCTGTAACCTACTGGCATGACCTAGAGAGTTACAACCTACTGTAACCTACTGGCATGACCTAGAGAGTTACAACCTACTGTAGTCTACTGGCATGACCTAGAGAGATACAACCTACTGTAGCCTACTGGCATGACCTAGAGAGATACAACCTACTGTAACCTACTGGCATGACCTAGAGAGATACAACCTACTGTAACCTACTGGCATGACCTAGAGAGATACAACCACTGGTTTGCATGCATTTCTATGCAGTCAAATTACAAACATCAACATGCAACAACAACCAACGTGCTGTTAGGTGAAGTTATGGGTCCTATAGTAGGTCTATGTTGTTAGGTGAAGTTATGGGTCCTATAGTAGGTCTATGTTGTTGTTAGGTGAAGTTATGGGTCCTATAGTAGGTCTATGTTATTGTTAGGTGAAGTTATGGGTCCTACAGTAGGTCTATGTTGTTAGGTGAAGTTATGGGTCCTATAGTAGGTCTATGTTGTTAGGTGAAGTTATGGGTCCTACAGTAGGTCTATGTTGTTGTTAGGTGAAGTTATGGGTCCTACAGTAGGTCTATGTTGTTGTTAGGTGAAGTTATGGGTTCTACAGTAGGTCTATGTTGTTGTTAGGTGAAGTTATGGGCCAATTTGTTAAACACTTAGTGTACAAACCCTCATTGTCAGGCTGATGGCAAAGCTAGCCAAATAACATTTTACTGGTAGAAATGTTTTTTTAAGTATAAAGCAGTTGATTTGCAACAATAAAACAAACATTTTATTAAGCAGGACATTCATTCGAGCCTTACAATTATAATCCAAAATAGTGTGAATTGCACTCATAAGCAACCTGTAAATGCATTCAGCCTATGAGAACTCCCCTGAGTTTTCCCCCACGGTGGTGAATTAGTGAATAGACACAGAGCTTAATGTGAGTTTCCTTGAGTAGCACTCCTGATCTTGTCCTGATAGTGCGCTGTAATATTCAGAATACATTGTGAAAAACGAAAATCTTCGCTCACCATTTTTGCTCCAGGCAGATATACTACATCCATAACTAGTGGTTTCCTCATTACCAGATATACTACATCCATAACTAGTGGTTTCCTCATTACCAGATATACTACATCCATAACTAGTGGTTTACTCATTACCAGATATACTACATCCATAACTAGTGGTTTCCTCATTACCAGATATACTACATCCATAACTATTGGTTTCCTCATTACCAGATATACTACATCAATAACTAGTGGTTTCCTCATTAGCAGGGAGGGGTTTCTACAACCAAATTGCGTGTGCATCGCTGCAATTTTAGCAAACACAGAAAGGGGCCTATATTGGAGGCCAAAAGTCATCTGGCACACTGCTTAGGTCTTGACTGTCTTAAGATAGTCTTGTCAAATGTTGTACAACTTCATGGGTACTCTCTGGTCATCCCTTTTTACCTCAAATAAACAGTGGATTTCTGCTGTTGTGGGCATTTAACCATCTGTATGACTTTGTTGTTCACACAGGAGAGAGACGGGACTATCGTGGATCCTCTGGGGAGCCTCAACAACATCATGATGCTGACGAGGCAGAGAAGAGTCCCTCCAGATCAGAACTCCTCAAGAAACACCTGCAGAGACCCACAGGGAAGAAATCTCACTGCTGCTCTGACAGTGGGAAAATATTAAACTCCTCAGTAAAACTTAAAGTACATCAAAGAATTCACACTAAAGAGAAACCTTTTGGCTGTACTCAATGTGGGAAGAGTTTTGTTCGTTCTAACTGTCTGAAGAGACACCAGATAACACACACAGGAGAGAAAGCTTTTAGCTGTAATCAATGTGGAAGGAGTTATACCCTGTCAGGTAGCCTGATAGCACATCAGAGAACACACACAGGAGAGAAACCTTTTAGCTGTACTCAATGTGGGAAGAGTTTTTTTTCGTTCTGTCTGAAGAGACACCAGAGAACACACACAGGAGAGAAACCTTTTAGCTGTAATCAATGTGGAAAGAGTTTTACTGAGTCAAGAAGCCTGATATCACATCAGAGAACACACACAAGAGAGAAACGAGAGAAACCATATAGCTGTACTCTATGTAGGAAGAGTTTTGTTCTTTCTAGCAGTCTGAAGGTACACCATGGAACACACACAGGAGAGAAATCTTTTAGCTGTGATCAATGTGGGAAGGGGTTTGTTAGTTCTTGTGGTCTGAAGGTACACCATAGAACACACAGGAGAGAAACCTCATAGCTGTGCTCAATGTGGGAATAGATACTCTGATAAACAGAGAAGAGTCTCTCCAAATCAATGTGGGAAGATTTTTCTGCATCTAGCAGTCTGACTCTACACCAGAGAATACACACAGGAGAGAAACTTATAGCTGTGATCAGTGTGACAAGAGATACTCTGATAAAAGATCTCTGATCAAACATCAGAAAATACATGAAGGAGTTGTTTCATGATATCAATGAATTAATGTCACAATGTAGAATGTTTTAACATTGTAGTAGGAGTATTTTAATGATGTCACAATGTAGAACCCTAAACGTTTGTCCCCTGTTCTATTGATTTCAACATGATATGGATATTAGCCTCAGGGGGAAAATCCAGGCTCTGAAATGGAAGAGCTATTTATGTGATTTAATAAAAAGTGACTAACAACAAAAGAGCTGTGTTACACTTACCACGTTGGTGACCCACTGGAATCAAAATGCAACACTTCAAAATGTAGCTAGCTGTTTTCTACAAATTGTCCTCTAACCAGCGATGTACACATTATTCCCAGATTCCGTGTGGTTTTTGAGCTGTTAGTTTTAACAGGACGTGCAACCTCATCTCCCTTCTGTCACACAATTGATTTCAACATGATATCGATGAGTTATGACAAATAAGTGTTGCGTTCCTTTATTTAGCGACCCCTACATTGAAATGCATCTCTCCAAAATGTAGCTGACTGTCTTCTGCAGGTTGTCCTCTAACCAGTAAAGTAAAAGATATGTCCCATTTCCATGTGTTTTTTTAGTTGTGCTAGTTTCAACAGCACGTACAACCTGATTTTCCCCCCTTAATCGATATCAGTGATTTATTGCTACTTGTCAAAACAACAGCGTTTTTGGTGCTTGTGCAGTTTATAACGTGCTTGTATAAGTAAATACAAGTAATATGATTATTGTGGCAGATGTTTGTGTAGATAGTACATTTTAGGTTTTCAATTTATCACAAACTGTTTCTGCATTTGGACTATTGATTTGGACACGTTTAAACTGTGACATTGGGGATATCCCACCTAGCAAAATGTAATTGAAAATAAGACTTTGCCCGACATTCAATATAAGTTTGGTTTTAGTTGAAAGTGAAAGTTGAAAAGAAAACTATTTAATTTCAACTTACTTGCAGCCTAAACACATAGTCACAGTACAATAATCAATTATATGAACAATCCTACATCACTCCAGTATTTATTTACAACATTCAAGTACTAATTGTCTTTATTCCACTACTGAAGAAGCAGGACTCAAATCACCTCATATTTCAAACATTCAGCCTGACAAAAAATACATGTTTTATTATTCCATGCCTCACCATTAAGTGAATTATTGCTAATACATATTAACAAAGGGGTGTACATTTGGTTTTTAAATTTCATGTTTAATATTCATGTAAGATTTAGTAATCATAATTATTTATGCAACCAACTGACAATCTTTTGGTACAATTATATTGATATTGTTGCCCTGCTTTTAGAATATCAGGGTTCATTCTCAGATGTGCCAACCCAAATGTACTAGAGCATGACATTGGGGACTGGGCCCTGATCCAACAACATGCCTATCTAGTGAACCCTGAAAAGAGAGAGAAGCTCCGCAGTGAGGTGGAAAGTTACTATGGATATTGCAGGAGTTTCCTCTTGAAATCAGACATGTCCGTGGTAAGGAAACTTGGTTTCTGATTGTCTCAAGGGTGGGCAGTTAAATAGTTTTGTGTTTTGTCAGTGCATTACAATTTATTTTGACTGCATGTTTTTCCGTATTGGAGATGAGTTTTGTTTGGGCTCGTTCCAAGGGGATGAGAGTTCTAGAAGCTAGTGAGTTTTAGGAAGACCAGAGTTCTAGAAGCTAGTGAGTTTTAGGAAGACGAGAGTTCTAGAAGCTAGTGAGTTTTAGGAAGACGAGAGTTCTAGAAGCTAGTGAGTTTTAGGATTCTATAGTAAGAAAAAGGATAAATAAATATTTCGATTGTATATTATTATTTAGAAATGTGTTTTTCTTGTTTTTTATTGTTGCCCGTCAAGCTGGTTAGCACGTTTAGCTCGTTAGCCCGTAAAGCTCGTTAGCACGTTTAGCTCGTTAGCCCGTCAAGCTCGTTAGCCCGTCTAGCTCGTTAGCCCGTCTAGCTCGTTAGCCCGTCTAGCTCGTTAGCACGTCTCGCTCGTTAGCCCGTCTAGCTCGTTAGCACGTCTAGCTCGTTAGCACGTCTAGCTCGTTAGCCCGTCTGGCCCGTTAGCCCGTCTGGCCCGTTAGCACGTCTAGCTCGTTAGCGCGTCTAGCTCGTTAGCCCGTCTGGCCCGTTAGCACGTCTAGCTCGTTAGCACGTAGGACGCACTGATTGGTGTCACCTCGTTAGTCAGTATGTGTTACACCTGTGCTGGCTTGTCCATCTCGTTAGTGGGAAGGTGTTTCACCTGAGCTGGTCCAGGTTCTATTTAAGAGTGTCTGGCCCAGTGCTCCAGTTGTCTTGATACATGTGGAGAGTCAACACCTTTAGTTGCTCCACCATTTTGGTTTACTTCCTGTCTTTAAGTTTGGTGTGGGGTTTTCTTTTTTTGCCTCTTCTTGGGCAGATATAGTGGGTCTCATGGTGGGTGTCTTTTAGGTCCCAGTTGTTGTTACTAGTCAACTTTCAGTGGACACTGAGAACAAAACTGCATGATTATGTTATAATACTTTTATTGCATCAAATGGTTGTTTTATGCAACAGAATAGAGAGTTCTTAGACCTATTGTGTCTGTGTGTTCTACTGAGGATGGGCCTCTGGGAGAAAACACTGACAGGAGATTTACAATGTCTTTTGGGTGATAAAACCTAAAGAGACCGCATTCCAGAGCATGAGTTAATGTTTCTGTTCTATATGGTACCAGGGAGAGATGACCCCAGGGCCAGACCCTGGTCTCTACACAAAGAGTACTGTTTTTACAGCAGATACTGTCTGCTGAGAATTATAACTATCTTTCATACAAATCTTAACCTTGTGACCCATTCTATACATCTGTTTGTCATGTAGGTTGAATGGGCTATAAAAGACCTTAGTACTTTTGTCCACTCAGTTGATTCACTTTATATGTGTACGTTGTATTGACCTGCTCCCTTATAAGTGAATAAAGATTTAGTTTAAGAATAACTCTGACTTGTGATAAGTTTGTCTCTCCTCAATTGATATTAAAGAAATTAACCACCACATTTGGCGATGGGGATGTGAATCTTCACTTGGTGACCGCTCCTGACGAAGAGTTTTTATAAAGGCTCTGAGTGTGTATTCCTGTGTGGAGGTGTAAACAGGGTCCAGTCAGTAGGCTCTGAGTGTGTGTTCCTATGTGGAGGTGTAAACAGGGCCCAGTCAGGAGGCTCTGAGGCTGAGTCAGCTATCTATGAACTGGATGAAAACTAGAATCTGTGTTTACTAGTTAAGACCATTTATGATATAGTATAAGATAGTACGGTGCACCTGTAATGGTTTTAAACCTGGACCCCATTTTAGAAGTATTGAAAGATTTAAATGTATGAGTTACATTATCCTAGGAACTAACCATGACATAGAAATGTGAAAATATTTCTGCAGGTTAAAATATTGTTGAAAAACAACTAATTGATTAGGTATGTTTGAGAATAGCATTGTGTGACTGTGATATGAGAGTTGTGTGACTGTGATATGAGAGTTGTGTGACTGTGATATGAGAGTTGTGTGACTGATATGAGAGTTGTGTGACTGTGGTATGAGAGTTGTGTGACTGTGATATGAGAGTTGTGTGACTGTGGTATGAGAGTTGTAACTGTGGTATGAGAGTTGTGTGACTGTGGTATGAGATTTGTGTGACTGTGGTATGAGAGTTGTGTGACTGTGATATGAGAGTTGTGTGACTGTGGTATGAGAGTTGTGACTGTGATATGAGAGTTGTGTGACTGTGATATGAGAGTTGTGTGACTGTGATATGAGAGTTGTGTGACTGTGGTATGAGAGTTGTGTGACTGTGATATGAGAGTTGTGTGACTGTGATATGAGAGTTTTGTGACTGTGGAAATGAGTCTTAATCTGACGTTTGGATAGTAACATATAGAAATATGCTTAATCAAATGATTGAAATTTAGATAATAAATAATGATATTTTAGAAAGCAGCGGAAAGTCTATAGTTCCTGGGAAGCTTGATTTTGCCGTGGTCTCTGGGAGGTTAGAGACCCGTTGAGGATCCCATGGTCATTGTCCGGGAAACAAAAGTTTATTCTTTTGTTCTGCTGGGAGTATGTTTGGAGAGCTGCTTCGTAGCTATGGAGAGTCCTTGAAAAAGCAAATGGAATGGTTGTCGTGACTACCTGAGAATTTCTTACGTTTTCTATGGATTCTGTGAATATATGAAAATATGATGAATTGTATGTGTGTATAATCGATTACTAGAGATTTGATGAAGTAATACTGTGAATATAATTTAAACAACCCATATGTAGACGGACGTAGGTTTTGAGTTGGTATCTTTAATGGATCATTTGATAAAGATGAGTTTTAAGATTTCATTAACAGTCTACAAAGTCTGGCCAGTTGTCTCAGAAACTGATGGGAGTGTGTCCACTTTAGGGGAAGTTACCCTAACGATGTAACTATAAAACGCTTATTGGATTTTCTCCATCCAGGTACTACATTTGAAATAAACTGCCCTTAAGGCCTGTGGGGGTCTTCCCAGTATGAGAGGAGTTGCTAGATTTATTGAATAAACTTTTTTCCATAAAGTTAGAGTGAGCCAAGGTAACTATGTAAATGTCTCTCGGACAAGGTGACTTTTATCAATATACACTATAAAAAGTAAAGGTTCCTGGAGTATCCTTTAGGGGTTCTTCAAATTGAAACTGTAGGGGAACCCCTAAAAGTTATTTGAAGAACAATTTGTGGGAACTCCTATAAGTTCTTTGAAGAACCCCTTACCATGGTTCCTCAAAGAACCTTTTGGGGTTCATTTTTTAAACTCCCTGTCCACCCTCCCTCCATTATAAAAACATATTTTAATATTAATAATAACAATATTGACAATATGGATTTAAATAATTCATTGTTTATTTAGTGGCACCACAAATGTGAATTAATATTTACAAAACAATTTACCAAACAAAACACATTACAATATTGCAACAATAATAATGATGTAAAATAAAAACAACATTAAAAATGATTCACAGGGAAACTAACAATATTGTAGACTTGATGCTAAATACAGATTGTTCAGCTTTAGTGTGTATATCGTATCCACTTAATTATGTTAGGAAGTTCTCCATCTTTATGACCGGCCCTGGTAACTTCACCCCAACTTCTCTGATCCCCAGAACACAGTAACTTCACAACATAAGTGTTTTTCTGACATTTTTGGAAATTTAAGGGAAAATAAAAAATACAGCCGTAGCAGAGCCCCAAGTCCCATGGGGACGTCCTCGAGGGCCTGGATGTTCTCCCCATCAAAGGCCAGTGGGATTTCACTCTCATGGTGAAATGGATTTCCACCGATGTGCAGTAAAGGAGTGAAGAGCGGTGAAATCTGTGTCAACAAAAGGAAGAAAAGATTAATACACATACAATTAACAAAGAACATAACAAATGTTCAGCTGTAGTTTTATATAAGCATGCACACCTATGTTTATGAAGAAACAGATGATTGGTGCATAGGCATACCTTGTCACGGACATAAAGGCCACTCGGGTCCTCATTGAAGAGGTAGGGCAAGAGCAGAATCGCTGCTGTGGTCTCCAGTCCTAGTAAAGTAAAGCAATGATCTTACTACACTTGCTAATTTCATTACAAAATACATTAGAGAAAGGGAAGGAATAAGAGCAGATACCTCTTCTGTATTGTCCTTCAGGGACTGTCAAAATAGCAGGATGATGTCCTCACCCCTGCCTCGCCCCTCTACCTCTGATAGTCCTTGAATTATCTTTTTGTCTATATCCATTCCATGGACTTGATTCATTTCTGAGAAGATCTGAAAAGATAATTTGCACACATTTGTACGCTAATAGATGTCAGTTTGTATTGACTGCAATGTAGGTTAAATGTACACTTCAAATGCAGCTGTCCTACAACATATCTGTACCTTCTTCTTGATCCCAATTGCATTGTGTCCATGTTCTGTCCTATAAGAATTTCAAAGGAAGAGAAAATGTGTCAAAGAATAGTCTTTCAAGCATAAAAAAATATATATATTAAATAAATATTGAAAGATAAATGACATCGACATACAATGTAATGTAAAATAGAAGAACATATGGAGAAAGCACTAGCCATTACAGTACTGCCATACAGTAACAGTACTGCCATACAGGCCTAATATCACATTTCAAGATATCTTTGTACACAAATTGTTCAATATTTTATCAGGCTGACTTGAAAGATTATATGCAACATTTTGCTGCGTGGCAATACTGTGTTTGGATTCTGAAGAGCATTTATACAAAAGAGGTAGTCTAGACACTGTATTAATACCATTATGCATTTGAATCCCATCTACAGCTACCATCTAAGATATTAATTTCCCTCCACAAGGGGGCGGACATGTAACGTTTCCAAAATGGGATAATATTGTACATGTAACGTTTCCAAAATGGGATAGTATTGTACTTGTAACGTTTCCAAAATGGGATAGTATTGTCCATGTAACGTTTCCTAAATGGGATAGTATTGTACATGTAACATTTCCTAAATGGGATAGTATTGTACATGTAACGTTTCCTAAATGGGATAGTATTGGACATGTAACGTTTCCTAAATGGGATAGTATTGTACATGTAACGTTTCCAAAATGGGATAGTATTGTACATGTAACGTTTCCTAAATGGGATAGTATTGTACATGTAACGTTTCCTAAATTGGATAGTATTGTACATGTAACGTTTCCTAAATGGGATAGTATTGTACATGTAACGTTTCCAAAATGGGATAGTATTGTACATGTAACGTTTCCAAAATGGGATAGTATTGTACATGTAACGTTTCCTAAATGGGATAGTATTGTCCATGTAACGTTTCCTAAATGGGATAGTATTGTACATGTAACGTTGCCCCCTTGTGAGTTAATAGTATTGCATGGTCACCGTCCTTAGTTAGTTAGTTAGTTAACGAAGCTAACGTTAGCTAGTTCATTATCACAAAAGTGAGAACTGCTCTAGATTGGAAACTTACATTAATGAGAGTGTAAAGCCATATTGTCTTTATGGAAACGATATACAATATATAGGAAAGAATATAGTTGAGGAAATAATCCAAACCTAGTTGTGCCTAGTTAGGACATAACGTTAGCTAGCTAGCTAACGGTACTGTACTGTAGCTCATACAACGCCGACGGTCAAACCCGGCTTTCTAATATTTACGTTCATTAACTATAGTAACGTTATGGAAGATATTCACAGAAAACCATCATTGTCTTCGTTATTCATTGTTAGTATGTTATATTATTATAATAAATGATTTCGAGACATATTCAGAGACACACATCAACCCAACTTAACCTTTTTAACTGTTGTCGCATCCAAACTTGTCACCATCGTTTTCAGTTGTAATTGCGAAGTTCCCGGAAGAAGTCCAGCAACAACGGAGGTTCCTCGATGAACCCGCCTTCTAACAAGTTCTTTGAAGAACCTTTTGGGGCTGTTTTTCATTGACCAAGAACCCTACGGTTCTTAGGGGATCTGAGAACAACTCCAGTTGAACCCATCAGTTTTAGAGTGTAGTCGGCTCTATTTACTCTCAGATTCAAACATGATGATTAGCATCAACGATCAAGTCAGCTGCTGCTGCTCCAATACAGTATGAGGTGAGACGGTGAACTGATGTTGAACTGGGCAGTCAGCTGCTGCTGCTCCAATACAGTATGAGGTGAGACGGTGAACTGATGTTGAACCGGGCAGTCAGCTGCTGCTGCTCCAATACAGTATGAGGTGAGACGGTGAACTGATGTTGAACCGGGCAGTCAGCTGCTGCTGCTCCAATACAGTATGAGGTGAGATGGTGAACTGATGTTGAACCGGGCAGTCAGCTGCTGCTGCTCCAATACAGTATGAGGTGAGACGGTGAACTGATGTTGAACCGGGCAGTCAGCTGCTGCTGCTCCAATACAGTATGAGGTGAGACGGTGAACTGATGTTGAACTGGGCAATCAGTCATTCATTCTGTACAATGAGTCTATCAAATAAAATTAAACAACATTTTACCTTACAGTGAAATGCTTATTTACAAGCCCCTAACCAACAATGCAGTTTTAAAAAAGTACAAATAAGAAATAAAAGGAACAAGTAATTATAGAACAGAAGTTAAATAACAATAGCTAGACTATATACAGGGGGTACCGGTACAGAGTCAATGTGCGGGGGCACCGGTTAGTCGAGGTAATTGAGGTAATATGTACATGTAGGTAGAGTTATTAAAGTGACTATGCATAGATGATAACAGAGAGTGGGGGGGGGGGGCTTCCTCTGACACCGCCTGGTATAGAGGTCCTGGATGGCAGGAATTTTGGCCCCAGTGATGTACTGGGCCGTACGCACTACCCCTACCGTGCTCAGTCTTCTTTTCCTGTAGTCCACAATCATCTCCTTTGTCTTGATAACTTTGAGGGAGAGGTTGTTGTCCTGGCACCACACGGCCAGGTCTCTGACCTCCTCCCTATAGGCTGTCTCCTCGTTGTTGGTGATCAGGCCTACCACTGTTGTGGCATCGGCAAACTTAATAATGGTGTTGGAGTCGTGCCTGGCCGTGCAGTCATGAGTGAACAGGGAGTACAGGAGGGGGCTGAGCACGCACCCCAGAGGGGCCCCTCTGTTGAGGATCAGCGTGGTGGATGTGTTGTTACCTACCCTTAAAAAACATGAGCTGGCGCACACCCAGAAAAATAGTTTGTGTGGAGGTGCTGACTAACGGCGAATAAACTATAAACTATCAAAATAAAGAAAGTCGCACACTCCATGTATAAACTCCCAGTAATTGAATGGGTAGTGAGGGGTGTGTCATAATGATAATGGGTAGTGAGGGGTGTGTCATAATGATAATGGGTAGTGAGGGGTGTGTCATAATGATAATGGGTAGTGAGGGGTGTGTCATAATGATAATGGGTAGTGAGGGGTGTGTCATAATGATAATGGGTAGTGAGGGGTGTGTCATAATGATAATGGGTATTTACCAACGTTTCAGCATCACTGTGCCTTCCTCAGGGTGATGTCATCAATACTTGAACTAGGTTATGTAGACAAACAGTGCAATTAGTGCAACCAATGACAATAGTGAGGGGTGTGTCATAATGATTAAGTTAATTCAGATGAATTAGTGAAACTGTTAAAAAAGAGTATATGTCATATTAAATATTACTGTATTGTTATCATATAGAAACATCATGGAATATTGTACATCATATTAAATATATTACTGTATTGTTATCATATAGAAACATCATGGAATATTGTACATCATATTAAATATATTACTGTATTGTTATCATATAGAAACATCATGCAATATTGTACATCATATTAAATATATTACTCTATTGTTATCATATAGAAACATCATGGAATATTGTACATCATATTAAATATATTACTGTATTGTTATCATATAGAAACATCATGGAATATTGTACATCATATTAAATATATTACTGTATTGTTATCATATAGAAACATCATGGAATATTGTACATTATATGACCATCAACATACATTATTGTTTCATTCAATTTCACATAAATAAGGATATTTAATATTTTCAAGTTCAGAAGTCAGAACCCATCACCTGCTATGTAAAAGAGACAGTATTGACCATTGTGCATTATTCTATCTGGGATCCTTGGGACATCCCTACCCTAAACCCTAACCTTAACCCCTAACCTTAACCATTTTAAATGTCAACTTCAACGGGCTAGGGACGTCCCAAGGATGTATCTCTACCTGGAAATACATGATCTAAGTGATTGATATTTGGTATTCAGCAGTCATAAAGTCTAATTAACTTTAATGAACTACTAAAATAGTGATTTTGTCAGACAGCATAGACAGCATGTCTACACTTCATTGAGTGACTGATCCATTCATCCTTCCATCCCTCCTCAGCCTTCCTCTCCTCTGAAGACCCAGTGAGGGTGGAGCTCAGTCAGAGAGTTGTTGAGGGACTGGTTAGGAAGAACACTTCTACAGCCAGAGAGGTGAGAGGTCACACATGGTTTAGATGGTAAATATTTATGTCCCCTTAGTGGTTCATCACGTCAGCAAAAGGGAACATGTTCCATTTATGTTTATTTAGTGAAAATTGTCCACTGGTATTGCTGTAATTTCTCACCACTTTTGGCTGTATGAAAGTGAATTTCCCCCCAGGCATACATACATGTTCTTTGTTATTACCCGAGCCACTGCCTGTTCACCCGCTATCATTCAGAAGGCGAGATCAGTACAGGTGCATCAAAGCTGGGACCAAAAGACTGAAAAACAGCTTCTATCTCAAGGCCATCAGACTGTTAAACAGCACAGAGAGACTGCAGCCTACATATAGACTTGACATCATTGGCCACTTTACTAAATGGAACACTAGTCACTTTAATAATGTTTACATATCATTTCTCATCTCATATGTATAAACTGTATCTCAGTCTATGCTGCTCTGACATTGTTTATCCAATTATTTATATATTCCTAATTCCATTCCTTTACTTAGATTTGTGTGTATTAGGTATTTGTTGTGAAATTGTTAGATATTAATTGTTAGATATTACTGCACTGTGGGAACTAGGACAAGCATTTCGCTACACCTGCAATAACATCTGAACACCTGTATGTGACCAACAACATTTGATTTGTTATGAAGGTAATTTGTGTTAAATGTACTTTTCCCCACTCATTCACCCCATCTCTTTACATTGCTTATGCATATTCGGTGGCCTGACTGCGTCCAGACTTATGTCAAAGGCCCATCCTGGTAGATCTGAACCTAATGCAGCTTGGAGTGATCAGATGACAGAAGTCACATTTAGGTGCCAAGTGTAACTGAGGCCATAGATGCTCCATATCCATTACTTTGAGTGTTTTATATAATATGACTAAATGTATTTCTTTCTTTCTGTGTTGCAGGGGCAGTCAAGAAATGGAACAGTAAGGCCGCAGAGCTGTGGGAGACCACCTCAAGCCCCTGGTAGAGCCGGGGGTGGTGTTTACCACTCCACCACGCCTTCAGCAGGCTGGAAAAGTGGGATTGATCTGTTTTTCATCCTAAAATGGACCAAGAGTTTGTTGATTGGTCAGTCATTGGGTAAATTTGTTTTACAATGTGTTCAAATAAAATCAAGCTTTATTTATACAGACTTGTCAGACATGGATGCAACACAATGGCTTCACAGGAAAAAACTATGAAAATAATCAGAAAAATTTAGTACACATGAGGATAAAAACAGAAAATTTACAACTAATGAGCAATCTAAGGAAATGCCATTGATTAAAATATCAACAATATGATGCTATATAACCCAAAATATAACTTGTTTTTAGGAGGGTCTCTGAAAGACACTATGGGGGTGTGTCCACTGGAAGTTGACTAGTAACAACAACTGGGACCTAAAAGACACCGACCATGAGACCCACTAAATCTGCCCAAGAAGAGAGAAACAAAAGAACGTGCTAACGAGCTAGACGTGCTAACGAGCTAGACGTGCTAACGAGCTATTAGCTAGACGTGCTAACGAGCTAGACGTGCTAACGAGCTAGACGGGCTAGACGTGCTAACGAGCTAGACGTGCTAACGAGCTAGACGTGCTAGACGGGCTAATGAGCTAGACGTGCTAACGAGCTAGACGTGCTAAAGTCCAACCTCAAAACATAAATGGAAAAACCAAAGCCTGTAACACCTTCCCCCTTAAGACAACAAATATATCCTACATTTCTTTAGGACAAGTTTGCTCACCACCAACAGAAAACAACTTAATTTCCCAATATAATCAACTACAATGCTTCACCTTCACCAATATAAACATGGTGTCTACTGGCTGTCAACAATTAAAAAGAAAAAAAACCCCACGTATTTCTAAATAATAATATACAATAGTATCTTTTGTCCTTTTTCTTTCCATAGAATCCTTCCTAAAACTCACTAGCTTCTAGAACTCTCGTCTTCCTAAAACTCACTAGATTCTAGAACACTCGTCTTCCTAAAACTCACTAGCTTCTAGAACTCTCGTCTTCCTAAAACTCACTAGCTTCTAGAACTCTCGTCCCCTTGGAACGAGCCCAAACAAAACTCATCTCCAATACGGAAAAACATGCAGTCAAAATAAATTCTGACCCATGGCAACGCACTGACTAAACGCAAAACACAAATCTTTTTGACTGCCCACCCTTGAGACAATCAGAAACCAAGTTGTCCTTACCACAGACATGCCTGATATTCTGCCTAGCAACAGGGACATGTGATCGATAAGCCTGACATCTCCCCTCTCTGGACCCAAGGTGACTGAGGCCCTTTTGAGGGAGGAAGTGCAGCTGCCAACACCAGAGTCAGAAAGGAGACATTCTAATAGCAAGAGGTCAATAGTTCATATCAGCATATTCTGCAGATAAGACTTCTTAATTATCTATGTTACTTAGCTAATTCTGATTTCTCCACCACAATCTTACCCCAGAAACAGGCTCCAGAACAATAGCTGTGTTACTGGTGTGCAGGATATAACCTTTACTCTGTGGAGGATCAAGAGGAACCAGTCAGTTTTTGTCATATTCTTGGCTGACAGTCCGAACATCATGGGTTCATTCTACACACCCAGAACAGTTAGAACATCATGGGTTCATTCTACACACCCAGAACAGTTAGAACATCATGGGTTCATTCTACACACCCAGAACAGTTAGAACATCATGGGTTCATTCTACACACCCAGAACAGTTAGCACATCATGGGTTCATTCTACACACCCAGAACAGTTAGAACATCATGGGTTCATTCTACACACCCAGAACAGTTAGAACATCATGGGTTCATTCTACACACCCAGAACAGTTAGAACAGGCCTCTATCAACACACTTTTCTATGTTATAGGAGTTAGGTTCTTTACCAATCTCAAGCCCAATGCCTCGGCTTAAACAATTATATTTTACTACACCAGCATTAGTAAGGTTTAATAGAAATTTCCCTCACAGTGCTAACGAGCTAGACGTGCTAACGAGCTAGACGTGCTAACGAGCTAGACGTGCTAAAGTCCAACCTCAAACATAAATGGAAAAACCAAAGCCTGTAACACCTTCCCCCTTAAGACAACAAATATATCCTATATTTTTGTTGGACAAGTTTGCTCACCACCAACAGAAAACAACTTCCATTTCACATGATAATCAACTACAATGCTTCACCTCCTGTCAACAATTAAAAACAAGAAAAACACACTTGTTTCGAAATAATAATATACAATTGAAATATTTTTTTCTCCTTTTTCTCTTCTTACTATAGAATCCTAAAACTCACTAGCTTCTAGAACTCTCGTCTTCCTAAAACTCACTAGCTTCTAGAACTCTCGTCTTCCTAAAACTCACTAGCTTCTAGAACTCTGGTCTTCCTAAAACTCACTAGCTTCTAGAACTCTCGTCTTCCTAAAACTCACTAGATTCTAGAACTCTCATCTTCCTAAAACTCACTAGCTTCTAGAACTCTCGTGTTCCAAAAACCCACTAGCTTCAAGAACTCTCGTCTTCCTAAAACTCACTAGCTTCTAGAACTCTCATCTTCCTAAAACTCACTAGCTTCTAGAACTCTCGTGTTCCAAAAACCCACTAGCTTCAAGAACTCTCGTCTTCCTAAAACTCACTAGCTTCTAGAACTCTTGTCCCCTTGGAACGAGCCCAAACAAAACTAATCTCCAATACGTGCAGTCAAAATAAATTGTGATCCATGGTAACGCACTGGCTAAACACAAAACACATCTTTTTGACTGCCCAGCCTTGAGACAATCAGAAACCAAGTTGTCCTTAACACAGACATGTCTGATTTCAAGAGGAAACTCCTGCAATATCCGTAGTAACTTTCCACCTCACTGTGGAGCTTCTCTCTCTTTTCAGGGTTCACTAGATAGGCATGTTGTTGGATCGGGGCCCAGTCCCCAATGTCATGCTCTAGTACATTTGGTTTGGCACATCTGAGAATGAACCCTGATATTCTAAAAGCAGGGCAACAATGTCAATATAATTGTACCAAAAGATTGTCAGTTGGTTGCATAAATAATTATGATTACTAAATCTTACATGAATATTAAACATGAAATATAAAAACCAAATGTACACCCCTTTGTTAATATGTATTAGCAATAATTCACTTAATGGTGAGGCATGGAATAATAAAACATGTATTTTTTGTCAGGCTGAATGTTTGAAATATGAGGTGATTTGAGTCCTGCTTCTTCAGTAGTGGAATAAAGACATTTAGCACATGAATGTTGTAAATAAATACTGGAGTGATGTAGGATTGTTCATATAATTGATTATTGTACTGTGACTATGTGTTTAGGCTGCAAGTAAGTTGAAATTAAATTGTTTTCTTTTCAACTTTCACTTTCAACTAAAACCAAACTTATATTGAATGTCGGGCAAAGTCTTATTTTCAATGACATTTTGCTAGGTGAGATATCCCCAATGTCACAGTTTAAACGTGTCCAAATCAATAGTCCAAATGCAGAAAAAGTTTGTGATAAATTGAAAACCTAAACATAAAATGTAATACATACACAAACATCTGCCACAATAATCATATTACTTGTATTATTTAAAACAAGCACCTTATAAAACTGTACAAGCACCAAAAACGCTGTTGTTTTGACAAGTAGCAATAAATCACTGATATCGATTAGGGGGGAAATCAGGTTGTACGTGTTGAAAATAACACAACAAAAAAAAACACATGGAAATGGGAGATATATTTTTCCTCACTGGTTAGAGGACAACATGCAGAAGACAGACAGCTACATTTTGGAGTGATACATTTAAATTTAGGGGTCGCTAAACAAAGGAACACAACATTCACGTCATCACTCATCGATATCATGTTGAAATCAATTGTGTGAGAGGAGGGAGATGAGGATGCACGTCCTGTTAAACTAAGCTCAAAATCCACATGGAATCTGGGAGTAATGTGTACATCCCTGGTTAGAGGACAATTTGTAGAAAACAGCTAGCTACATTTTGAAAAGTGTTGCATTTTGATTCAAGTGCGTCACCAACATGGTAAATGTAAAACAACTATTTTTGTGTTTGTCACTTTTTGTTAAATCACAAAAATAGTAACTCTTCCATTTCAGAGCCTGGATTTTCCCCCTGAGGCTAATATCATATCATGTTGAAACCAATAGAACAGGGGACAAACGTTTAGGGTTCTACATTGTGACATCATTAAAATACTCCAACTACAATGTTAAAACATTCTACATTGTGACATTAATTCATTGATATCATGAAACAACTCCATCATGTATTTTCTGATGTTTGATCAGATGTCTTTTATCGGAGTATCTCTTGTTACATTGACCACAGCTATAAGGTTTTTCTCCCGTGTGTGTTCTTTGGTGTGATGTCAGCTGGCTAAAAGTAGTAAAACTCTTCCAACATTGATCACAGCTATAAGATTTCTCTCCTGTGTGTGTTCTCTGGTGTGATGTCAGATGGCCAGATTGACCAAAACGCTTCCCACATTGACCACAGCTATAAGGTTTCTCTCCTGTGTGTGTTCTCTGGTGTATCTTCAGTTCGCCAGATTGAACAAAACTCTTGCCACATCGAGTACAGCTATAAGATTTCTCTCCTGTGTGTCTTCTCTGGTGTATCTTCAGTTCGCCAGATTGAACAAAACTCTTCTTACATTGAGTACAGCTATAGGGTTTCTCTCCTGTGTGTCTTCTTTGGTGTATCGTCAGATGGTTAGATTTAAAAAAAAACTTCCCACATCGAGTACAGCTATAGGGTTTCTCTCCTGTGTGTGTTCTCTGGTGAAGAGTCAGATTGCGCAAGCAAGTAAAACTCTTCCCACACTCATCACAGATATACGATTTCTCTCCTGTGTGTATTCTCTGGTGTGATATCAGGCTGCTTCAATGAGTAAAACTCTTCCCACATTGATCACAGCTAAAAGGTTTCTCTCCTGTGTGTGTTCTCTGGTGGAATTTCAGGCTGGTTGAATGAGTAAAAGTCTTCCCACATTCATCACAGCTATAAGGTTTCTCTCCTGTGTGTGTTCTCTGGTGTGTATCAGGTTGATTAGCTGAGTAAAACTCTTCCCACATTGATCACAGCTAAAAGGTTTCTCTCCTGTGTGTGTTCTCTGGTGTAATTTCAGGCTGGTTGAACTAGTAAAACTCTTCCCACATTCATCACAGCTAGATAGTTTCTCTCCTGTGTGTATTCTCTGGTGTGATATCAGGCTGCTTCGATGAGTAAAACTCTTCCCACATTGAGTACAGCTAAAAGGTTTCTCTACTGTGTGTGTTCTTTGGTGTACAATAAGATGGCTAGATGTATCAAAACTCTTCCCACATTGAGTACAGCTATAAGATTTCTCTCCTGTGTGGATTCTCTGATGAATTTTAATGCCTGATGAGGTGAATCTCTTCCCACAGTCAGAGCAGCAGGAAGTTCTCTTCCCTGTGGGTCTCTGCTGGTGTTTCTTGAGGAGTTCTGATCTGGAGAGACTCTTCTCTGCCTTGTCAGCATCATGAGGTTGTTGAGGCTCCCCAGAGGATCCACGATAGTCACGTCTCTCTCCTGTGGGAACAACAAAGTCAGACAGATGGTTAAAGGCCCACAACAGCAGAAATCCACTGTAAAAGGTGATGCCAACAGCGTAGCCATGATGTTGAACAACAATTGACATCTGTAATGAATGTAATGATTACTTGACATTTGTCTTAAAATGAGCAACAATAGTCATATTTTGTCTTGTTTTCACATTAGTAGTAACATCTAAGATTGGAGGCCCTTTTCTATGTTTGCTCAGGGGAGTAACCTCCATTACCAGGTTGCTTATGAGTTCATTTCACACTACTTTGGATTATAATTTTAAGGCTCGTTTTAATGTTCTGTTTAATATAATGGTTGTGTCATCATCGCAAATCAACCGCTTTGTACTTAAAAAACACTTCAACCAGTAAAATGCTCTTTGGCTTTTTCATCAGCCTGACAATGAGGGTTTGTACACTGTTTTCCAAATTGGCCCATAACTTCACCTAACAACTACATAGACCTACTGTTGGACCCATAACTTCACCTAACAACAACATAGACCTACTGTCGGACCCATAACTTCACCTAACAACAACATAGACCTACTGTCGGACCCATAACATCACCTAACAACAACATAGACCTACTGTAGGACCCATAACATCACCTAACAATAACATAGACCTACTGTAGGACCCATAACTTCACCTAACAACAACATAGACCTACTGTAGGACCCATAACTACACCTAACAACAAATATAGGAAAATAGCTCTGTGTGTTGTACAATAGCCTATCCATCAAGGAACAGTTCTCTACACATTATGAGCTAAGTATCTCTGTGTCCAAACAGACTAACGAGACCCTACAGTAAATCAAGCAGACAATAACACATTATAAACATCAATTTGTTAGGGATGTTGGATCCAACGTGGAGCACAGCATAACTGTCTTTAACAGAGTAATGAATGAAGAAGCACTTTGGTTGTTGTTGCATGTCGTGATGTTTGTAATTTGACTGGCATTCAGAAAAGTATTTCCTGGATCTTCTGATAGTTGATCATGTGACTGTAACTAAACATCTACAGTATTAAGAATTATGTGTAATTATTGAAGAACCGCATTAATGACAGTATCCATTTGAGTGTTGTCAATAAAGCTAAGATTAAAAAAAAAAAAAAATGTATTTCACCTTTATTTAACCAGGTAGGCCAGTCGAGAACAAGTTCTCATTTACAACTGCGACCTGGCCAAGATAAAGCAAAGCAGTGCGACAAAAAAAACAGAGTTACACGTTGGATAAACAAACGAACAGTCAATAACACAATAGAAATATCTATTTACAGTGTGTGCAAATGGAGTACTGAGGGAAGGCAATAAATAGGCCATAGTAGTGAAGTAATTACAATTTAACACTGGAGTGATAGATGTTCAAGTAGAAATACTGGTGTGCAAAAGAGCAAAAAAACTTAAATAAAAACATGGGGATTGTTTTCACCTCCGGATGAAAAGCGTGCCAAAGTAAACTTGGTAGATTTGGATAGAAAACACTCTAAAGTTTCCAAAACTGTTAAAATAATGTCTGTGAGTATAACAGAACTGATATGACAGGTGAAAACCTGAGTAAAATCCATCCAGGAAGTGGGATTTGTTGTTGTTGTAGTTTTCCATTGACTCTCTGAGAGCCTATGGGAGCCGTAGGAAGTGTCACGTTACAGCTAAGATCCTGACTCTTCAATAAACAGAGACAAGAAGAACGACACCTTGTCAGACAGGCCACTTCCTGCATGAAATCTTCTCAGGTTTTTGCCTGCCATATGAGTTCTGTTATACTCACAGACACCATTCAAACAGTTTTAGAAACTTTAGGGTGTTTTCTATCCGAAGCCAATAATTATATGCATATTCTAGTTACTGGGCAGGAGTAGTAACCAGATTAAATCGGGTACGTTTTTTATCCGGCCGTGTAAATACTGCCCCCTAGCCCTAACAGGTTAACCTCTCTAGGGGGTGTGGGACGCTACCGTCCCACATGGCCAACATCCAGTGAAATTGCAGAGCGCCAAATTCAAAAACAGAAATACTCATTATAAGAATTCATAAAACATACAAGTGTTATACATCGGTTTAAAGATTAACTTCTTGTTAATCAAACCACGGTGTCAGATTTCAAAAAGGCTTTACCGTGAAAGCATACCATACGATTATCTGAGAACAGCGCCCAGCAGACAAATCATTACAAACAGTTACCAGCGAAGTAGAGGAGTTACACAAGTCAGAAATAGCGATAAAATGAATCACTTACTTTTGATGATCTTCATATCGTTGCACTCGCAAGACTCCCATTTACTCAATAAATGTTTGTTGTGTTCGGTAAAGTCTCTCTTTATATCCAAAAACCTCGGTTTTGTTCATGCGTTTTGTTCAGTAATCCACAGGCTCAAAGGCAATCACAACAGCCAGACGAAAAACCCGAAAAGTATCAGTAAAGTTCATAGAAACATGTCAAACGATGTTGATAATCAATCCTCAGGTTGTTTTTAGCCTAAATAATAGAAAACATTTCAACCGGACAATAACGTCTTCAGTATAAAAGGTAAACAAGAAAGGTGCGCTCTCGATCTCGCGCATGAAAAATCTATGGGACACTGAATGGTCTACTCATTCAGAGTGGTCTTACACTCTCATTTTTCAGAATACAAGCCTGAAACAATTTCTAAAGACTGTTGACATCTAGTGGAAGCCATAGGAAGTGCAATTTCAGACCTAAGTCAATGGAATCTGTATAGGCAGTCAATGGAAAACTACAAAAATAAAAAAAATCCCACTTCCTGGATGGATTTTTCTCAGGTTTTCGCCTGTCATATCAGTTCTGTTATTTACATTTTAGTCATTTGGCAGACGCTCTTATCCAGAGCGACTTACAGTAGTGAATGCATACATTTCATTTCATGCATTTTTTACCAACTGAGCGACAGGGAAGGCCTGTTATACTCACAGACATTATTTTAACATTTTTGGAAACTTTTGAGTGTTTTCTATCCAAATCTACCAAGTTTACTTTGGCACGCTTTTCATCCAGAGGTGAAAATAGTGCCCCCTACCCTAGTGAGGTTAACACCCCGGCTGTCCTACAATCCAAGCTAGATGCCCTCAATCTCACACAAATTATCAAGGAACCCACCAGGTACAACCCTAAATATGTAAACATGGGCACCCTCATAGATATTATCCTGACCAACTTGCCCTCCAAATACACCTCTGCTGTTTTCAATCAGGATCTCAGCGATTACTGCCTCATTGGCTGCATCCGTTATGGGTTTGCGGTCAAACGACCACCCCTCATCACTGTCAAACGCTCCCTAAAACACTTCTGCGAGCAGGCCTTTCTAATCGACCTGGCCCGGGTATCCTGGAAGGATATTGACCTCATCCCGTCAGTAGGGGATGCCTGGTTGTTCTTTAATTGTAATTTCCTCACCACCTTAAGCATATCCCAGTTTCGGTCACCTAACAGAATGAACTCTGAAGATAGATGGGGGCCAATCAATTCACATATGGTGTCCAGGGCACTGCTGGGAGCTGAGGGGGGGTCTATAACAGGCGGCAACAGTGAGAGACTTATTTCTGGAGGGATTCATTTTTTAAATTAGAAGCTCGAACTGTTTGGGCTTAGACCTGGAAAGTATGATAGAACTTTGCAGGCCATCTCTGCAGTAGATTGCAACTCCTCTCATTTTGATGGAAAATGTTGTAGTTGGGGATGGAAATTTCAGAATTTTTGGTTATCTTCCTAAACCAGGATTCAGATACGGCAAGGACATCAAGGTTGGCGGAGTCTGCTAAAGCAGTGAGTAAAACAAACTTAGGGAGGAGGCTTCTGATGTTAACATACATGAAACTAAGGCTTTTACGGTTACAGAAGTCAACAAATGAGAGCGCCTGGGGACACACAGGGCCTGGGATAACCTCTACATCACCAGAGGAGTAGGATGAGGCTAAAGTCTTTCAGAACTGGTCGGCTCCCTCCGGTCAGGTTACGTTGACGACTGGCTCCCTCCGGTCAGGTTACGTTGACGACTGGCTCCCTCCGGTCAGGTTACGTTGACGACTGGCTCCCTCCGGTCAGGTTACGTTGACGACTGGCTCCCTCCGGTCAGGTTACGTTGACGACTGGCTCCCTCCGGTCAGGTTACGTTGACGACTGGATCCCTCCGGTCAGGTTACGTTGACGACTGGCTCCCTCCGGTCAGGTTACGTTGACGACTGGCTCCCTCCGGTCAGGTTACGGTGACGACTGGCTCCCTCCGGTCAGGTTACGGTGACGACTGGCTCCCTCCGGTCAGGTTACGTTGACGACTGGCTCCCTCTGGTCAGGCTACGGTGACGACCGGCTACCTCTGGTCAGGTTATATTGATAACTGGCTCCCTCGTCGTTTGTGTCTTATTTATTTTATCAAATAGCATGCTTAAAGCATCAGACAAGTTCAGAACATATAGTTGATTTTATAAAAACACATGGGGCGATTTGTAGAAAGAACAGATGACTCTTGGTTGACCAAGATTTATTTTAGTTGGGGACAGCACTAGAACATGATTTTGGGGCTCCCGAGTGGCGCAGCGGACACTGCATCTCAGTGCTGAAGGCTTCACTACAGACACCCTGGTTCAAATCCAGGAAGTATCACAACCGGCCGTGATTTGGAGTCCCATAGGGCGGCGCACAATTGGCCCAGCGTTGTCCGGGGTAGGCAGTCATTGTAAATAAGAATTTGTTCTTAACTGACTTGCCTAGTTAAATAAAGGTTACATTTAAAAACATTTAAAAAATAGAGTTTCATGACAAACCATTTTTTACAAATCCGGCAAGGCACCAATTTTGAGACGGGTTTAAAACAAAGGTTTCAAACCAATTCATGAATGTAATTGAATCTAGGTATGTCTTGCCTTTAATGTAATGGCATGAAAAACAATTGGCTGAATATTATACAATGACTTATCAACAGCTCTAATAATTTGCCTCCACAGGAAATCTACACTGGCAGTTATAGAATATACTATATATCCTAGAAACCTGGTTAAACTACCATTATGACATCATGGATGAATTCCAGAATATACTATATAGCCTAGAAACCTGGTTAAACTATTATTATGACATCATGGATGAATTCTAGAATATACTATATAGCCTAGAAACCTGGTTAAACTATCATTATGACATCATGGATGAATTCTATAATATACTTTATAGCCTAGAAACCTGGTTAAACTATCATTATGACATCATTGATGAATTCTAGAATATACTATATATTTTTCTTCTTTCATAGTAACGGCCTCACCCTCTACTTCTTGTTTTACTGTGATGTTCTCTTCTTTAGCAGCAGGAGAGTAGCTCAGTAACCGCATGGTCGGGATGTTAGCTAGCTAGGCTAATGCTAACTTAACCAGCCCGCTAGCTGACTAATAACAACACCGTAAATATGAAATTAAATCTGATAACTAACTAGACGACAGAAGTGGGTTTAAAACACAGTGGCTAATATACACTAAAGCGTCTAAAGAGCTTTATTGTTTCGGCTATTTTGTCTAGCAAGCTACCGAGGTGGGTGAATAACTGTTGCTACTGTTGAAAGAAGTGTTCCGTCCACTACATTATACATCACACCAACAGCATCGCCTTAAATTCCCAGACCGCCATCTGCTGACTGGAGTGGGTAACGCAGTTGAGTAAAATGTATATTTTATTGTCAGACAAAAAGTTAAAGGGTAGGAATAAGGGACATCGCTGGTACTAAAATATTCATTAGCCCCCCCCTAAATAAATCAATATCAATCAATATATTTTTTCTGTGATTTCTTTTTTTCGTCAACGTCGCATCTTAAACTTCTTATCAGGCCGGCACTAGGACCGGGGGAGGCTGCTGCTGCACTAGTGACTGTGAGACTTTCTTCAGAAACACTAGGAGAGAGGGGTACCCCTACACAGAACTGAACTGGATCAAAGATGGCGGACAGAAATACTAGGAGAGAGGGGTACCCCTACACAGAACTGATCTGGATCTAAGATGGAGGACAGAAATACTAGGAGAGAGGGGTACCCCTACACAGAACTGATCTGGATCAAAGATGGAGGACAGAAACACTAGGAGAGAGGGGTACCCCTACACAGAACTGAACTGGATCAAAGATGGAGGACAGAAATACTAGGAGAGAGGGGTACCCCTACACAAAACTGAACTGGATCAAAGATGGCGGACAGAAATACTAGGATGGAAGCAAATGTAAGGGATTATAGCGTCATAACGAATCATGCAGAAACATGTACAGTTGACAGGAATGTTAGTTAATGTAGAGACAAACGATTATGCATTTTTTATCATGAAGTTGATTTACGAAAATCGCGATTTAGCAAGCTAGCTGACTAGCTAACATTAACGAGCTAGCTGACTAGCTAACATTAACCAACTAGCTGACTAGCTAACATTAACCAACTAACTGACTAACATTAGCCAGCTAGCTGACTAACTAACATTAACCAGCTAGCTGACTAGCTAACATTAACGAGCTAGCTGACTAGCTAACATTAACCAACTAGCTGACTAGCTAACATTAACCAACTAGCTGACTAACATTAGCCAGCTAGCTGACTGGCTAACATTAACGAGCTAGCTGACTAGCTAACATTAGCCAGCTAGCTGACTAGCTAACATTAACAAACTAGCTGACTAGCTAACATTAACCAGCTAGCTGACTAACATTAACGAGCTAGCTGACTAGCTAACATTAACGAACTAGCTTACTAGCTAACATTAACCAACTAGCTGACTAGCTAACATTAACCAACTAGCTGACTAACTAACTTTAGCCAGCTAGCTGACTAGCTAACATTAACGAGCTAGCTGACTAGCTAACATTAACCAACTAGCTGACTAGCTAACATTAACCAGCTAGCTGACTAACATTAGCCAGCTAGCTGACTGGCTAACATTAACGAGCTAGCTGACTAGCTAACATTAACCAACTAGCTGACTAACTAACATTAGCCAGCTAGCTGACTAGCTAACATTAACCAACTAGCTGACTAGCTAACATTAACCAACTAACTGACTAACATTAGCCAGCTAGCTGACTAGGTAACATTAGCCAGCTAGCAGACTAGCTAACATTAGCCAGCTAGCAGACTAGCTAACATTAACCAACTAGCTGACTAGCTAACATTAACCAGCTAGCTGACTAGCTAACATTAACGAACTAACTGACTAGCTAACATTAACCAGCTAGCTGACTAGCTAACAATAGCCAGCTAGCTAACATTAACCAGCTAGCTGACTAGCTAACATTAACAAGCTAGCTGACTAGCTAACATTAGCCAGCTAGCTGACTAGCATTATGGGTGTTGTGACATGAGTATGTAATTGTCATTCTGGTTGTTTTAGGGACTCCTGAAACAACCAGCAAACCAGGCTGTCGTTTTGTGAAACAGTGAATGTATAGAATCTAGCCAGCTGAAGAATTTACTTGGCAAATAAAGTTGCAGTTTAGGTATGAATGTCTTTGAGATAATTTTTTCAGTCATATCCAATACCAGGAGTATCAAATTCCAGTCTTTGAATGACGCTGTGTCTGCATGTATGGATTACAATTATACACTTCAACAGTGTTTACCAATCTTGGTCCTGGGACATCAATGGTTACACATTGTAACTAATAGACTAGAAACAGGATTTAACTAGTTAATTCATATATACAGAAATATAATGTTAATAAACAGAACACTACACTTCCTATGCATCATGTAAATACTCTAACACTGGTTCATCTCAACATCTAATGCCCTTCATCTGCATTGATCTGGTAAACACAGGATAGGTGGAGTATTTCATCACATTACACTTCATTTCAACCAGTAGAGAATGTGAAACGCTTTATTGAAAAGCTCATTATCCAAGTGTTATAAATACAAGTTTAATCTGTCCTTCAATGCACATCTGTTGTGCATTATAAAAACAGAGGAAGAAAGAGGAGGTGGTGAGAGAGGTGTAAAAGACAGAAAGGGAAAGAGGTAAGCACATAGGAGCAGAGAAGGCAGCACACGATTAATGAATCACAGTGCTACATAAATATTCTCTCAGTTCATCACAATTACATAATAGTGTCTCTCGTCGGCCCAAAGGTTCTTAAAAGCAGGTGAGGTGGCGATGATGGGACTGGGGGTTGGCATCCTCTCACATCAAAACATATCTGCAGACGAGAGACAGATGGAGAGAGAGGGAGCATGTTTAAACCTTGTGTTTATATTTTTTATTCTAACATTGTTAGTCATCAATCAGGAGGTGAAATAAAAAACTGACCTGGGATCATTAACTCTGGGACTACTGCATCTCTGTCTGTATTTCAATGTAAAGCATCTCTTTAATAATACTTCCTGTATAATATAAACTGACCTGGGATAATTAACTCTGGGACTACTGCATCTCTATCTGTATTTCAATGTAAAGCATCTCTTGAATAATACTTCCTGTATAATATAAACTGACCTTGGATCATTAACTCTGGGACTACTGCATCTATATCTGTATTTCAATGTAAAGCATCTCTTTAATAATACTTCCTGTATAATATAAACTGACCTGGGATCATTAACTCTGGGACTACTGCATCTCTATCTGTATTTCAATGTAAAGCATCTCTTTAATAATACTTCCTGTTGACCTGACCAAGTGACCTCTCACCTCTGATCATGCTGTGCCCTCTATGTAGCCAGTTCAGATGCAGGAGGGGTTCACCGACACAGCTGATATAACCTAGAGGATTTAGGGAGAAGAGGAGAGAGGGATGAAGTGAAGGAGAGAGACTGTTATTGAGAAAATAAGGTAGTTAAAGCGACAGTGTTCAACAGGAATCTGTGTGTGGCCTCACCTGGTGTCCACACCACACTAAGTGGCTGCAGAGTACTTTATGCTGAAAAACATGAACGGACCAACAAGGACAAACAATATAGCGTAGTTATAGAAATAATGAAGTGTCTTACTATTCTCCATGGTTGGCCCTCTTGCCTATTCTTTGAAGGTGGAAGGAGCCACAGTTATACACCTGAACCTGTTTACTGCACAACACAATCCATCAATCAGATTGATACATGAGTGTGTAGGTGTGGGTTATAGGGTGTCTAATTGTTCTACATTTTTTCAATATGGGGGATTTAAAATAGCCTGTTTTGTTTTTGCACAGACATCACACCCTTACCTACACAGCACCCTCACATGAGAAGTAGGAGAGAAACTGTGAATTGAATAACTGCAGTTGACATAGCTCAGTAAATGGAAGAATACTCTTATTGCAATGTGAATGGCTCTTAAAAGAGCTTTGGTTGTGCCTAGTGTAGTCTATGGTGTTGCCAGGGAACAGCACCCTCTTTGAAGAAGTAGGAGGTGAAGATCTCCTGCACACGGATTGCCTCTCTTGCTGCCTTGTTGGACCCCATCCTTGAAACATCCTGCAGAGCAGCAGACTCCTCCTCTGGCACACAGTGGAGAGCTGCAGATCCCCTCCTGGTCCTCGTGTCCATCCTCATGAAGTTACGCAGGACACAGGTAGCCTTCACACACCTGAATTCCTCCAGGAGGCAGTCCCAGATGACCCTGGTCACCCAACCTTGCAGTGCCCTACACGGTAACTATAGGCAATCGTTCTGAAGGAATCTCCAGTTACAAGGTATCTGTAGGAATATGGAAGGCAATGTAATTATTAGACTGTTACATCACCAGGTCATTGTGGATTACTAAAGTATAATATCCCTGATAACAAATCATGATAACATTGGATTGATAGATGCATGGGCACACATATGTACATGTGTAGCATGTGACAATAACAGGATCATATCAAGCATGGCATCACAAATGAATACATAAATACCACTTGAAGCTTGATAATGAGTTGATCATTTGAATCAGCTGTGCAGTGTGAAGGCAAAAACAAAAATGTGCCCCTCTTTGAGTCCCCAGGACTGAGAACCACTGCTCTTCATTGGGACCTCTTCATATGTAGACTGGCTTTCATAGAGCTCTTTATCTGAGGACAGAAAACCTCACAAGAAACAGACTTCATTATAGTCAAATTACACCACACTGAATATTATGTTACTATTATCTCCGTCCTCACTTCTAGGGACAGGAACTACACAAAAGTACCTGCCCTATCCAGAATAGCCTCCTCTCTCACTGACAGTTGGGGCTGCTATCCTTTCACCCTCCTCCATGGCTGTTAGCTAGCTACCTACAAATGCATTTGGAGTTTGTTTTTTACAGTGATAAATACATCAAGACAGCTAGCTAATATGAAGTTAGGTAGATGGTGATGTTTCATTCACTTAGCTATCTATCTATCTATACAGAATGTGAAGTTGTCTAGATAGCTCATTTAGCAGCTCATTTGAGTTAGCCTGCACTGTAGCTAGTTAGCTAATAATACATTATTTACTTACTTGAATAGGTTCTTCCAGCCATGTGGACAACTGGAAACAGCGCAGTAAAGTTTGTACCAGAGCGTTTTAGAGGATGTTACTATTGAACTATGTACCCATTTAATAACCAGACCTTCATACAAACTTGCTCTGCTGAATTCTTGATGGAGTCACAATGGGCGGCCTAAGAGGCATCTAGTCCATCTGCTGACTGGACGCAGTTCAGTAAAATGTACATTTTATCTTCAGACAACAAGTTAAAGGGTAGGAAGCATGAGTTTTTACTCACCAGTGTAACAACACAGTGTGGTTAAAGACTTAGTAACTGAGCTGTAGTCACGATCTGGTTCCCTATAAGGACAAACAGTTATGTTTTTGTTTTAAATTTACAAAATTAAAATTACAAATTTACATTTTAAAATGTTTTCTTCACTCAAGTATTACAATTGTTTTTTTTTTACGGGTGTAGGGTGGAAGCTGACTAAGAGAGAATTACTGTCAGTCGGCTTCCAGTATAGGTCTGTGCTAAAGCCATCCCCATTCCTCTTAAATCAAAATGTCCAGATAACTTGTTTCATGTGCATCAAAGTTGATGGTGAATTTCAGATGTTCACTGCTTGTATTGATGAAAGAGTAGAATCGATGAAGTTCCTCTGCTGTCCTCTGGAATAGAAGGAATAGATGTAACATCAATGAAGTAATTTTCAGAGCCTGATAAGGTGCTAGAATGGATTGTTAGGGCTGACAATCACATTCTTCTCTAACAACCCCACATATAGACTGGCATAATTAGATGCTATTTTTTTAAACTACAATGACCATAATGCACTGCATGCCGACTTGTCTTGTCTGTGTTTCTTTTACACCTGCTTTGTAAAAGAGACAGAAGAATGCACAACGGTCAATGCAATCTGGGGTCCTTGGGACATCCCTACCCTAAACCCTAACCGTAACCATTTTAAATGTCAACTTCAATGGGCTAGGGACGTCCCAAGTATGTATCTCTACCTGAAAATACATGATCTAAGTGATTGATAGTTGGTATTCAGCAGTCATAAAGCCTTATTTACTTTAATTAACTACTAAAATAGTGGTTTTGTCAGACAGCATAGACAGCAGCTCTACACTTTATTGACTGACTGATCCATTCATCCTTCCATCCCTCCTCAGCCTTCCTCTCCTCTGAAGACCCAGTGAGGGTGGAGCTCAGTCAGAGAGCTGTTGAGGGACTGGTTAGGAAGAACACTTCTACAGCCAGAGAGGTGAGAGGTCACACATGGTTTAGATGGTAAATATTTATGTTCCCTTAGTGGTTCATCACGTCAGCAAAAGGGAATATGTTCCATCATCTATATTTATTTACATTAGTGAAAATTATCCACTGATATTGGTGTAATTTCTCACCCCTTCTGGCTGTATGAACGTTAATTTGCATATTCGGTGGCCAGACTCAAATTCCGAACACAATGCTGGCAGATCTAAACCTAATGCAGCACATTGTGACTTTTGTGCATCCAGACCTAATGCAGTTTGGAGTGATCAGATGACAGAAGTCACATTTAGGTGCCAGGTGTAACTGAGGCCATAGATACTCCATATCCATTACTTTGAGTGTTTTATATAATATGACTAAATGTGTTTCTGTGTTGCAGGGGCAGTCAATAAATGGTACAGCAAGGCCACAGAACATGACAGAAGCAGAGCTGTGGGAGACCACCTCAAGCCCCTGGTAGAGCCGGGGGTGGTGTTTACCACTGCACCACGCCTTCAACAGGCTGGAAAAGTGGGATTGATACTGTTTATCATACTAAGATGGACATGGTCAGTCATCGGGTTCATTTGTTTTACAATATGTTCAAATCAAATGAAGCTTTATTTATACAGCACATTTCAGACATGGATGCAACGCAATGGCTTCACAGTGAAAAAAAAAACCAATGAAAATAAACAGAAATATTTAGTACATTTACATTTTAATCATTTAGCAGACGCTCTTATCCAGAGCGACTTGAATGCATACATTTAATGCAATTTTTTTTTGTACTGGCCCCCCGTGGCAATCGAACCCACAACCCTGGCGATGCACACGCCATGCTGGCATTGCAAACACCATGCTCTACCAACTGAGCCACAGGGAAGACTTTAGTACACAACAAACGTAAGAGGATAAAAAACAGAAGACTAACAACTGAAAGACTAATGAGCATTCTAAGGAAATGCCATTGATTAAAATATTAATTGGATGCAATATCCAACCCAAAATATAAGCTTGTTTTACTACATTGTTTGTTGTTACGTTCCCCAGCAAGAAAAATCTCAAATGTTGCTCAAATAGAAGAGGGAACTAACAAAGAGTCACTGACAACAACCACAACTAAACAGGTGGGGTTTTAGGAGGGGTTCTGATAGACACTATGGGGGTGTCCACTGAAAGTTGACTAGTAACAACAACTGGGACCTAAAAGACACCCACCATGAGACCCACTAAATCTGCCCAAGAAGAGACAAACAAAAGAAAAACACACACCAAACTTAAAGACAGGAAGCAAACCAAAAAGGTGGAGCAACTAAAGGTGTTGCCTCTCCACATCTATCAAGACAACTGGAGCACTGGGCCAGACACTCTTAAATAGAACCTGGACCAGCTCAGGTGAAACACCTTCCCACTAACGAGATGGACAAGCCAGCACAGGTGTAACACATACTGACTAACGAGGTGACACCAATCAGTGCGTCCTACGTGCTGACGAGCTAGACGTGCTGACGAGCTAGACGTGCTGACGAGCTAGACGTGCTGACGAGCTAGACGTGCTGACGAGCTAGACGTGCTAACGAGCTAGACGTGCTAACGAGCTAGACGTGCTAACGAGCTATACCTGCTAAAGTCCAACCTCAAAACATAAATCGAAATACCAAAGCCTGTAACACCTTCCCCTTTAAGACAACAAATATATCCTATGTTTTTGATGGACAAGTTTGCTCACCACTAACAGAAAACAACTTCCATTTCACATTATGATCATCTACAATGCTTCACCTTCACCAATATAAACATGGTGTCTACTGGCTGTCAACAATTAAAAACAAGAAAAACATATTTCTAAACAATAATATACAATCGTTTTATTTTCTCTCCTTTTTCTTTCGATAGAATCCTAAATCCCACTAGCTTCTAGAACTCTCGTCTTCCTAAAACTCACTAGCTTCTAGAACTCTCGTCCTCCTAAAACTCACTACATTCTAGAACTCTCCTCTTTCTAAATCCCACTAGCTTCTAGAACTCTCCTCTTTCTAAATCCCACTAGCTTCTAGAACTCTCATCCCCTTGGAACGAGCCCAAACAAAACTCATCTCCAATACAGAAAAACATGTAGTCAAAATAAATTGTGATCCATGGCAACTCACTGGCTAAACGCAAAACACAAATCTTTTTGACTGCCCATCCTTGAGACAATTAGCAACCAAGTTGTCCTTACCACGGACATGTCTGATTTCAAGAGGAAACTCCTGCAATATCCGTAGTAACTTTCCACCTCACTGCAGAGCTTCTCTCACTTTTCAGGGTTCACTAGATAGGCATGTTGTTGGATCGGGGGACCAGTCTCCAATGTCATGCTCTAGAACATTTGGGTTGGCACATCGGAGAATTAACCCTGATATTCATAAAAACGCGGCAACAATGTGAATATAATTGTACCAAAAAAATTGTCAGTTGGTTGCATAAATATATATCATTACTAAATGTTACATGAATTGTAAATATGAAATATTTGATTGCACAGTCTTATTTTCGACGTCTTTTCAATGACATTTTGCTAGGTGGGACAGCCCCAATGTCAAAACAAAGTTTTAACGTGTCCAAATCAATAACCAATATGCAGAAACAGTTTGTGATAAATTGAAAACCTAAACATAACATGTGCTATGTACACAAACATCTGCCACAATAATAATATTACTTGTATTTTTTAAAACAAGCTCCTTATAAACTGCAGAAGCACCAAAAACGCTGTTGTTTTGACAAGTAGCAATAAATCACTGACATCGATTAGGGGGGAAATCAGGTTGTACTTGATGTTGAAACTAACAACTAAACAAAAACACATGGAAATGGGAGATATATTTCACCTCACTGGTTAGAGGACAACCTGCAGAAGACAGTCAGCTACATTTTGGAGTGATGCATTTAAATGTAGGGGTCGCTAAACAAAGGAACACAACACTTATTCATGTATATCATGCTAAAATCATTTGTGTGACAGGAGGGAGAGGAAGTTGCACGTCCTGTTAAAACGAACAGCTCAAAAACCACATGGAATCTGGGAATAATGTGTACATCACTGGTTAGAGGACAATTTGTAGAAAGCAGCTAGATACATTTTGAAGTGTTGCATTTTGATTCAAGTGTGTCACCAACGTGGTAAGTGTAACACAGCTCTTTTTTTGTTAATCACTTTTTGTTAAATCTCATATATAGTAACTCTCTCAATTCAGAGCCTGGATTTTCCCCCTGAGGATAATATCCATATCATGTTGAAATCAATAGAACAGGGGACAAACGTTTAGGGTTCTACATTGTGACATCATTAAAATACTCCTTCTACAATGTTTAAACATTCTACATTGTGACATTATTTCATTGATATCATGAAACAACTCCTTCATGTATTTTCTGATGTTTAATCAGAGATCTTTTATCAGAGTATCTCTTCCCACATTGATCACAGCTAGGAGGTTTCTCTCCTGTGTGTGTTCTCTGATGTGATACTAGGCTGGTTAGCCAAGCAAATCTTATCCCACATTGACTACAGCTATATTGTTTCTCTCCTGTGTGTGTTCTCTGGTGTAATTTTAGGCTGTCTGGCCGAGTAAAACTCTTCCCACATTGATTACAGCTACAAGGTTTCTCTCCTGTGTGTGTTTTCTCGTGCTTCTTCATATTCTGTGAAGATGAGAATCTTTTTCCACAATCTGAACAGTGGAATGGCTTCTCTCCTGTGTGTATTCGCTGGTGTCTAGTCAGATGGCAAGATGAAATATAAGTCTTCCCACATTGATCACAGCAATAAGGTTTCTCTCCTGTGTGTGTTCTCTGGTGTACAGTCAGTTCACTAGATGTATTAAAACTTTTCACACATTGATTACAACTAAAATATTTCTCTCCTGTGTGTGTCCTCTGGTGTGATAACAGGTTGCTTGACTGAGTAAAACTCTTCCCACATTCAGTACAGCTGTACGGTTTCTCTCCTGTATGTGTTCTCTGGTGTATAATCAGATAGCTAGATGTAGTAAAACTCTTCCCACATTGATCACAGCTGTAAGGTTTCTCTCCAGTGTGAATTCTCAGGTGTACTTTTAGTGATTTTAATCTTAAGTAACTCTTCCCACAATCAAAACAGTGGTGAGATTTCTCTCCTGTGTGTACTCGCTGGTGTATTTTAAATTCTGATGAAGATTTGCAACGTATTCCACAGTCAGAGCAGCAGATATATTTCTTCCCTGTGGGTCTCTGCTGGTGTTTCTTGAGGTTATAGAATCTGGACAGACTTGTCTCTGCCTCGTTAGCATCATGATGTTGAGGCTCCCCAGAGGATCCATGATAGTCACGTCTCTCTCCTGTGTGAACAAGTCAGATAGATAGTTATAGGCTCACAACAGCAGAAATCCACTGAAAAAGGTGATGCAAACAGCGTAGCCATGATACTGTACAACAATTGACGTCTGTAATGAATGTTAAAATTACTTGACAATTGTCTTAAGACAGTCAAGTGAGCAACAATAGTCATATTTAGTCTTGTTTTCACATTAGTAGTAACTAGAAATAAGTCAAATGTGTTGAACTCCTAAGCAGTGTGCTAGGCGACTTTTGTTCTCAAATATAGGCACCTTTCTGTGTTTGCTAAAATTGCGCCAAGGGCGATGCACACACAATTTGATTGCAGAAACACCTCCCTGCTAATGCAGAAACTGCTAGTTATGGATGTAGTATATCTGCCTGGAGCAAAAATGGTGAGCAAGTGGCCTAAGCTGTGCCATTAGAGATTCTGGGTTCGAGTCCAAGCTCTGTTGCAGCCGGCCGCGACCGGGAGGCCCATGGGGCGATGCACAATTGGCCCACCGTCGTCCGGGTTAGGGGAGGGTTTGGCCGGCAGGGATATCCTTGTCTCATCGCGCATTAGCGACTCATGTGGCGGGCCGGGCGCAGTGCACGCTGACCAGGTTGCCAGGTGTACAGTGTTTCCTCCGACACATTGGTGCTGCTGGCTTCCAGGTTGGATAGGCATTGTGTCAAGAAGCATCGCGGCTAGGTTGGGTTGTGTTTCGGAGGACGCATGGCTCTCGACCTTCGCCTCTCCAGAGTCCGTATGGGAGTTGCAGCGATGAGACAAGACTGTAAGTACCAATTGGGGAGAAAAAAGGGGTGAAAAAAAAATATATATTTAACAAATGGTGAGCAAAGATTAGTTTTCACAATGTATTCTGAATATTACAGCACTAGATCAGGAGTGCTACTCAAGGAAACTCACATTAAGCTCTGTGTCTATTCACTAATTCACCACCGTGGGGGAAAACTCAGGAGAGTTCTCATAGGCTGACAGCAAATATAGCCTCCATTTACTGGTTGATTATGATTATTATTATCATTTGACACTACTTTGGATTATAATTGTAAGGCTCGTTTGAATGTCCTGATTTAATATAATGTTTGTGTTATTGTCAAATGTACTACTTTATATTTAAAAACGACTTCAACCAGTAAAATGCTCATTGGCTAGTTTTCCATCAGCCTGACAATGAGGTTTTGTCCATTAAGTGTATGCCAAAATGGTCTATAATCTCACCTAACAATAACATAGACCTACTGTAGGACCCATAACTTCACCTAACAACAACATAGACCTAGGACTATAAATCATTTAATATTTCAGGTGAAACATGGAAACTAAAATGTCTTTGTCATGACATTTCATAACCGGATCACCAGATCATTTTGTGAATAATCCCACTAGGCTACTCTGTAATGTGTTGTCATTCTAAATGTCCCGAATGAAGGAAAATAGCTCTGTGTGTTGTACAATAGCCTATCCATCAAGGAACAGTTCTCTACACATTATGAGCTAAGTATCTCCGTTTCCAAACGGACTAACGAGACCCTACTGTAAATCAAGTAAACAATAACACATTATAAATATCGATTTGTTTGGGATGTTGGATCCAACGTGGAGCACGGCATAACTGTCTTTACCGGTGTAATGAATGAAGAACTACATTTGACTGGCATGCAGAAAATGATTTCCTGGATCAGCTGATGATAGTTGAACATGTGACTGTAACTAAACAGCTACAGTATTAAGTATTATGTGTAATTATTGAAGAACCGCATTAATGACATTATCCATTTGGGAGTTGTCAATAAAGTTAAGGTGACTCTCGGTTAGAACCATTGGATTTAGTAAACTGAAATGATTTAGGATTTCTGTGCCCATGAAAACTGTTTTCCCAGCGTAATATAAGGAAACACTAAAATTTACGTAGTTAGAGAGCATTTCAGAGATCTGAATACAAAAAACTGTCCGACAGCAAGATCCAGTATTTAAGTTAAAGTTCATCATATGACAAGCTTAACGTTATGACTATAACTACTGTTCCCTGAAGGAGGGAAACTAGGTACCCAGGTCTGCCCACGTATTCTCGCATACCCCTAGAGCATCGAGCCAGCGGGGTGGTGGCACTGGAATCCTCATCTCTCCCAAGTGGACATTCTCTCTTTCTCCCCTGACCCATCTGTCTATCTCCTCCTTTGAATTCCATGCTGTCACAGTTACCAGCCCTTTCAAGCTTAACATCCTTATCATTTATCGCCCTCCAGGATCCCTTGGAGAGTTCATCAATGAGCTTGACGCCTTGATAAGTTCCTTTCCTAAGGATGGCTCACCTCTCACAGTTCTGGGTGACTTTAACCTCCCCACGTCTACCTTTGACTCATTCCTCTCTGCCTCCTTCTTTCCACTCCTCTCCTCTTTTGACCTCACCCTCTCACCTTCCCCCCCTACTCACAAGGCAGGCAATACGCTTGACCTCATCTTTACTAGATGCTGTTCTTCCACTAATCTCATTGCAACTCCCCTCCAAATCTCCGACCACTACCTTGTATCCTTTTCCCTCTCGCTCTCATCCAACACTTCTCACTCTGCCCCTACTCGGATGGTATTGCGCCGTCCCAACCTTCGCTCTCTCTCTCCCGCTACTCCCTCCTCTTCCATCCTATCATCTCTTCCCTCTGCTGAAACCTTCTCCAACCTATCTCCTGATTCTGCCTCCTCAACCCTCCTCTCCTCCCTTTCTGCATCCTTTGATTTTCTCTGTCCTCTATCCTCCAGGCCGGCTCGGTCCTCCCCTCCTGCTCCGTGGCTCGACGACTCACTGCGAGCTCACAGAACAGGGCTCCGGGCAGCCGAGCGGAAATGGAGGAAAACTCGCCTCCCTGCGGACCTGGCATCCTTTCACTCCCTCCTCTCTACATTCTCCTCTTCTGTCTCTGCTGCTAAAGCCACTTTCTACCACTCTAAATTCCAAGCATCTGCCTCTAACCCTAGGAAGCTTTTTGCTACCTTCTCCTCCCTCCTGAATCCTCCTCCCCCTCCCCCCCCCCTCTCTGCGGATGACTTCGTCAACCATTTTGAAAAGAAGGTTGACGATATCCGATCCTCGTTTGCTAAGTCAAACGACACCGCTGGTCCTGCTCACACTGCCCTACCCTGTGCTTTGACCTCTTTCTCCCCTCTCTCTCCAGATGAAATCGCTCCTACCAGGTGGCGTGGCGAGAATCTGTCTCCGCACCACGCGCTCTCACCACTGGTGTCCCCCAGGGCTCTGTTCTAGGCCCTCTCCTATTCTCGCTATACACCAAGTCACTTGGCTCTGTCATATCCTCACATGGTCTCTCCTATCATTGCTATGCAGACGACACACAATTAATCTTCTCCTTTCCCCCTTCTGATAACCAGGCGGCGAATCGCATCTCTGCATGTCTGGCAGACATATCAGTGTGGATGACGGATCACCACCTCAAGCTGAACCTCGGCAAGACGGAGCTGCTCTTCCTCCCGGGGAAGGACTGCCCGTTCCATGATCTCGCCATCACGGTTGACAACTCCCTTGTGTCCTCCTCCCAGAGTGCTAAGAACCTTGGCGTGATCCTGGACAACACCCTGTCGTTCTCCACTAACATCAAGGCGGTGACCCGATCCTGTAGGTTCATGCTCTACAACATTCGCAGAGTACGACCCTGCCTCACACAGGAAGCGACGCAGGTCCTAATCCAGGCACTTGTCATCTCCCGTCTGGATTACTGCAACTTGCTGTTGGCTGGGCTCCCTGCCTGTGCCATTAAACCCCTACAACTCATCCAGAACGCCGCAGCCCGTCTGGTGTTCAACCTTCCCAAGTTCTCTCACGTCACCCCGCTCCTCCGCTCTCTCCACTGGCTTCCAGTTGAAGCTCGCATCCGCTACAAGACCATGGTGCTTGCCTATGGAGCTGTGAGGGGAACGGCACCTCCATACCTTCAGGCTCTGATCAGGCCCTACACCCAAACAAGGGCACTGCGTTCATCCACCTCTGGCCTGCTGGCCCCCCTACCTCTGAGGAAGCACGGTTCCCGCTCAGCCCAGTCCAAACTGTTCGCTGCTCTGGCACCCCAATGGTGGAACAAGCTCCCTCACGACGCCAGGACAGCGGAGTCAATCACCACCTTCCGGAGACACCTGAAACCCCACCTCTTTAAGGAATACCTGGGATAGGATAAAGTAATCCTTCTAACCCCCCCCCCTTAAAAGATTTAGATGCACTATTGTAAAGTGGTTGTTCCACTGGATATCATAAGGTGAATGCACCAATTTGTAAGTCGCTCTGGATAAGAGCGTCTGCTAAATGACTTAAATGTAATGTAATGTAAATGTACAACATACTATTAAATCCACTGGCTTACTGGTGTTCTTCCATGCCATCCATGGGAGGGGTGCGTCACTTGAGTGGGTTGAGTCACTGACGTTGTCTTCCTGTCTGGGTTGGCGCCCCCCCTTGGGTTGTGCCGTGGTCGGAGATCTTTGTGGGCTATACTCGGCCTTGTCCCGGGATGGTATGTTGGTGGTTGGAGATATCCCTCCAGTGGTGTGGAGGCTGAGCTTTGGCAAAGTGGGTGGGGTAATATCCTACCTGTTTGGCCCTGTCCGGGGGTTTCATCGGATGGGGCCACAGTGTCTCCTGACCCCTCCTGTCTCAGCCTCTAGTATTTATGCTGCAGTAGTTTATGTGTCGGGGGGCTAGGGTCAGTCTGTCACATCTGGAGTATTTCTCTTGTCTTTTCCGGTGTCCTGTGTGAATTTAAATATGCTCTCTCTAATTCTCTCTTTCGGAGGACCTGAGCCCTAGGACCATGCCTCAGGACTACCTGGCTTGATGACTCCTTGCTGTCCCCAGTTCACCTGGCCATGCTGCTGCTCCAGTTCAAACTATTCTGCCTGCAGCTATGGAACCCTGACCTGTTCACCGGACGTGCTACCTGTCCCAGACCTGCTGTTTTCAACTCTCTAGAGAGCAGGAGCGGTAGAGATACTCTCAAAGATCGGCTATGAAAAAGCCAACTGACACTTACTCTTGTGTTACTGACTTGTTGCACCCTCGACAACTACTATGATTATTATTATTTGACAATGCTGGTCATTTATGAACATTTGAACATCTAGGCCATGTGCTGTTATAATCTCCACCCGGCACAGCCAGAAGAGGACTGGCCACCCCTCATAGCCTGGTTCCTCTCTAGGTTTCTTCCTAGGTTTTGGCCTTTCTCGGGAGTTTTTGCTAGCCACCGTGCTTCTACACCTGCATTGCTTGCTGTTTGGGGTTTTAGGCTGGGTTTCTGTACAGCACTTTGTGATATCAGCTGATGTAAGAAGGGCTATATAAATACATTTGATTTGATTTGTGACTATAATTACTGTTCCCTGAAGGAGGGAAACTAGGTACAACATACTATTAAATCCAGACCTCGCTGGAAGCCCCGCATTCCACAGGTGATGAGACTCGGATATATTCCTTAAATGATTTAATCCTTAAATTTAATACCTCACTTCACCAACCCAGGAAGTGGCGGAGCCAAACAGGTGTTGTAACTCGTTCATAACTGGCACGCAGATCGGTAGAAATGGTAAGATAAATTGGCACTTCAAACAGAAATGGAAAAAGTTTGCCTATTTTACCGGAAACTCCAGGAGCATAACGTCAGAATTAACGAAGACCAGCAGCAGGTCGGGAATTGGTTATTTTCTTCTGGTTATATTGACCTCTGGCTTCCTCAAGTCATTTGTGTGTGTTAATTATTTAATCAAACGCTTGAAGCATCAGTTCAGTTCAAGTTCTGCACATACAGTTGATTTTATTAAACACATGGGGTGAGTCTATATGAATAAATACACGTCATCAAATTTCGACCAATCAATTGGTAGAAAGAAAATACTATTTTTTTAAAATCTGCCCTAGAACATACAACATAAATGCATTCAGACCCCTTCCCTTTTTACACATTTGGTTATTATAAAATAGATTTTTTTTTTTCAATTATCAATTTTCAGACAATACCTCATAAAGACATCACAATACCCCATAAAAGTGAGAATAAAAGTTTAGAAATGCTTGTATATATATATATATATATATCTAGGTCATGCCAGTAGGCTACAGTTGGTTGTATCTCTCTAGGTCATGCCAGTAGGTTGTATCTCTCTAGGTCATGCCAGTAGGCTACAGTAGGTTGTATCTCTCTAGGTCATGCCAGTGGGTTACAGTAGGTTGTATCTCTCTAGGTCATGCCAGTAGGTACAGTAGGTTGTATATCTCTAGGTCATGCCAGTGGGTTACAGTAGGTTGTATCTCTCTAGGTCATGCCAGTGGGTTACAGTAGGTTGTATCTCTCTAGGTCATGCCAGTAGGTTGTATCTCTCTAGGTCATGCCAGTAGGTTACAGTAGGTTGTATCACTCTAGGTCATGCCAGTAGGTTACAGTAGGTTGTATCTCTCTAGGTCATGCCACTAGGTTACAGAAGGTTGTAAATCTCTAGGTCATGCCAGTAGGTTACAGTAGGTTGTATCTCTCTAGGTCATGCCAGTAGGTTACAGTAGGTTGTATCTCTCTAGGTCATGCCAGTAGGTTACAGTAGGTTGTATCACTCTAGGTCATGCCAGTAGGTTACAGTAGGTTGTATCTCTCTAGGTCATGCCACTAGGTTACAGTAGGTTGTAACTCTCTAGGTCATGCCAGTAGGCTACAGTAGGTTGCATCTCTCTAGGTCATGCCAGTAGGCTACAGAAGGTTGTAAATCTCTAGGTCATGCCAGTAGGTTACAGTAGGTTGTATCTCTCTAGGTCATGCCAGTAGGTTACAGTAGGTTGTATCTCTCTAGGTCATGCCAGTAGATTACAGTAGGTTGTAACTCTCTAGGTCATGCCAGTAGATTACAGTAGATTGCAACTCTCTAGGTCATGCCAGTAGGCTACAGTAGGTTGTATCTCTCTAGGTCATGCCAGTAGGTTACAGTAGGTTGTATCTCTCTAGGTCATGCCAGTAGGCTACAGTAGGTTGTATCTCTCTAGGTCATGCCAGTAGGTTACAGTAGGTTGTAACTCTCTAGGTCATGCCAGTAGGTTACAGTAGGTTGTACCTCTCTAGGTCATGCCAGTAGGCTACAGTAGGTAATATCTCTGGGTCATGCCAGTAGGCTACAGTAGGTTGTATCTCTCTAGGTCATGCCAGTAGGCTACAGTAGGTTGTAACTCTCTAGGTCATGCCAGTAGACTACAGTAGGTTGTAACTCTCTAGGTCATGCTAGTAGACTACAGTAGGTTGTAACTCTCTAGGTCATGCCAGTATGTTACAGTAGGTTGTACCTCTCTAGGTCATGCCAGTAGGTTACAGTAGGTTGTATCTCTCTAGGTCATGCCAGTAGGTTACAGTAGGTTGTAACTCTCTAGGTCATGCCAGTAGGTTACAGTAGGTTGTAACTCTCTAGGTCATGCCAGTAGGTTACAGTAGATTGTACCTCTCTAGGTCATGCCAGTAGGTTACAGTAGGTTGTATCTCTCTAGGTCATGCCAGTAGGCTGTATCCAAGTTGAAACAATTGTCATCCCAATGTGGAAAGTGTTGAATTTGGTCAACAACAAAATGAATGGCTTATTTGCTACGTGAGCTTTACTTGATCTAACAGAAGTTTGGTAATGATTAAGTTGTTACGTGGACACGTGACATACCGACAACTTTGATAAAAACACTATTGGAGTTGTCTCCAGATCGCTATGCATATTCATGCTAGTAGCTTAGCATCTCTCTCCATTGAATACAGGCGGTTGACGTCAACAACCCTCATAGAATATAAACAATAGATTACAATAATAACATGTATCCACCAATCCAAAGACAGGATAGGTGGGAGCGAGACAACCCACAGTGCAGCTTTGTGGACAACGACTCCCCTTGTTAGGGCGGAGAGACATCTTGTCAGTATATCCATAATCTTTGGTGTAGCCAACCCAACTCTCACATGGCTCTATTGGGGGTCACGGTGTGTAGTAAAACATCACTACATTAAAATCACTACATGCCGTGAACCCCAGTCTGCGGTCAGCAGATAGACCCTCCTCAAATATATATGTTAAGTCACTTTTTGGAAACGGAACGGAGAAAACAAGGGGTAGCTTGTTCTCTACGTCGTCTGATTCTAGACATATCAGTCATCATCCCAGGACCCTCCGTTGAAGAGGTATTGACGAGCCAACTCCGAATATCCAAAGTTAAAAACTAATTGAAGGTGGTACTTACTGGTGTTACTCAGATCTCCTTTCTCCTCCTCTTCATCTTCCAATGTGACAGTAATCTCTCCTTCCTTCTTCACTCCAAAAACAGCATCATCCTCTTCTTCCTCTTGTTTAACTGAAACGTCTTTCTCTTCATCTTTCACTGTAACAGCCTCACCCTCTACTTCTTGTTTTACTGTAACATCCTCCTCTTCCTTCTCCTCTTTCACGACAATGTTCAGCCCCAGAGCTTCTCTCTCCGTCCAGCAGACCTCCTCTTCTTTAACAGGAGGGGAGTAGTTTAGGGAGCTCATGTTCGGGGATGTTAGCTAGCTAGCTATCATTAGCGACTAGGCTAATGCTAACTTAACCAGCCAGCTACTATAGCTGACTAATAAACAATAACGTAATATTAAATGAAATAGGTTAACAAGTAGATACGACAGAAGTGTGTCTAAAACACAGTAGGTAATATAGACCGAAAGCGTATAAATAGCTTGAATGTTTCGGCTATGTTGGCTAGCAAGCTACCGAGGTGGTTGACGAGCTGTTTATGAAGAACCGTCCACTAGATTATACGTCACGCTGCAGCATCGCCTGAAAGACGCACATCGCCGTCTGCTGACTGGAGGGAAACGCAGTTGAGGATCACATTTTATTTACAGACAAAGATTATTTTACATGGATTTAATTAAATAATACTATTGAGACATACAAAGACAGGAATGTGGTCATTGATTAGTGAGAATAAAACATGTTTACTACAGCACATTTAAGGCAGTTTCATTCAGTCAAACAACATCTAAATAAGTAGCCAGCTACTGTAGGTCTATACTGCTCCTACATGGTGTTACAATACATCATGTAGATGTATATAATGAACAGACTAGGTCTATACTGCTCCTACATGGTGTAACAATACATCATGTAGATGTATATAATGAACAGACTAGGTCTATACTGCTCCTACATGGTGTAACAATACATCATGTAGATGTATATAATGAACAGACTAGGTCTATACTGCTCCTACATGGAGTAACAATACATCATGTAGATGTATATAATGAACAGACTAGGTCTATACTGCTCCTACATGGTGTAACAATACATCATGTAGATGTATATAATGAACAGACTAGGTCTATACTGCTCCTACATGGTGTAACAATACATCATGTAGATGTATATAATGAACAGACTAGGTCTATACTGCTCCTACATGGTGTAACAATACATCATGTAGATGTATATAATGAACAGACTAGGTCTATACTGCTCCTACATGGTGTAACAATACATCATGTAGATGTATATAATGAACAGACTAGGTCTATACTGCTGCTACATGGTGTAACAATACATCATGTAGATGTATATAATGAACAGACTAGGTCTATACTGCTCCTACATGGTGTAACAATACATCATGAAGATGTATATAATGAACAGACTAGGTCTATACTGCTCCTACATGGTGTAACAATACATCATGTAGATGTATATAATGAACAGACTAGGTCTATACTGCTGCTACATGGTGTAACAATACATCATGTAGATGTATATAATGAACAGACTAGGTCTATACTGCTCCTACATGGTGTAACAATACATCATGTAGATCTATATAATGAACAGACTAGGTCTATACTGCTCCTACATGGTGTAACAATACAGTGCATTCGGAAAGTATTCAGACCCCTTCACTTTTTCCACATTTTGTTACATTACAGCCTTATTCTAAAATGATTAACACTACCGTTCAAAAGGTTGGAGTCACTTAGAAATGTTCTTGTTTTTGAAAGAAAAACACTTTTAGACCTTGTCAATTAAAATAACATCAAATTGATCTGAAATACAGTGTAGACATTGTTAATGTTGTAAATGGCTATTGTAGCTGGAAACAGCTGATTGTTTATGGAATATCTACATAGGCGTACAGAGGCCCATTATCAGCAACCATCACTCCTGTGTTCCAATGCCACAATGTGTTAGCTAATCCAAGTTTATCATTTTAAAAGGCTAATTGATCATTAGAAAACCCTTTTGCAATTATGTTCGCACAGCTGAAAACTGTTGTGCTGATTTAACAAAGCTTTTGTAAACAGTGTTGTTGCATAACAATCAGGCAGTAGAACAACAATAATCATCACCCTCTTGACCAATCTTCCCTCCCCTTAACATTGGGTTGATTCAGACCCTGTCAGTGTACCAGGTGGACCTTGGGTTGATTCAGACCCTGCCAGTGTACCAGGTGGACATTGGGTTTGATTCAGACCCTGTCAGTGTACCAGGTGGACATTGGGTTTGATCCAGACCCTGCCAGTGTACCAGGTGGACATTGGGTTTGATTCAGACCCTGTCAGTGTACCAGGTGGACATTGGGTTTGATCCAGACCCTGCCAGTGTACCAGGTGGACATTGGGTTTGATTTAGACCCTGTCAGTGTACCAGGTGGACATTGGGTTTGATTCAGTCCCTGCCAGCATGGCCAGAAATGTATTCCAAGGTCAGTAACTTATAACCACAGAACCACTCCAGACCTTTCATGCCTGACTAAAAACACCTAAGTATTAGATTTACTGCCATGGTCTAGTATGTCACTGCATCAGACACCATTCCCAATGCTGGCTGAGGTACGAGTAAAACATTACCTATTATTTCCTAACCATTCACAATGCTGGCTGAGGTACGAGTAAAACATGACATATTATTTCCTAACCATTCACAATGCTGGCTGAGGTACGAGTAAAACAGGACATATTATTTCCTAACCATTCACAATGCTGGCTGAGGTACGAGTAAAACATGACATATTATTTCCTAACCATTCACAATGCTGGCTGAGGTACGAGTAAAACATGACATATTATTTCCTAACCATTCACAATGCTGGCTGAGGTACGAGTAAAACATGACATATTATTTCCTAACCATTCACAATGCTGGCTGAGGTACGAGTAAAACATGACATATTATATCCTAACCATTCACAATGCTGGCTGAGGTACGAGTAAAACATGACATATTATTTCCTAACCATTCACAATGCTGGCTGAGGTACGAGTAAAACATGACATATTATTTCCTAACCATTCACAATGCTGGCTGAGGTACGAGTAAAACATGACATATTATTTCCTAACCATTCACAATGCTGGCTGAGGTACGAGTAAAACATGACATATTATTTCCTAACCATTCACAATGCTGGCTGAGGTACGAGTAAAACATGACATATTATTTCCTAACCATTCACAATGCTGGCTGAGGTACGAGTAAAACATGACATATTATTTCCTAACCATTCACAGTGCTGGCTGAGGTACGAGTAAAACATGACGTATTATTTCCTAATTGTAAACAAAATCCCCACTCCTTAATCAACTAGTCTCCCACTGTTTAACTAGAATAACATGAGTTGTGTCCTTCAAACTGTTAGTCCATAATCATATTCAGCTACTTAGATGTAATGTATTGTCATGTTATGCTCACCATAAGAAGTCCTGAATGTATTGAAATGCCTGGAGGGGATGTGTTAATTCATAACCCATCATTTATACCTGTTAATTCATAACCCATCATTTATACCTGTTAATTCATAACCCATCATTTATACCTGTTAATTCATAACCAATCATTTATACCTGTTAATTCATAACCCGTCATGTATACCTGTTAGTTCATAACCCATCATTTATATCTGTTAATTCATAACCCATCATTTATACCTGTTAATTCATAATCCATCATTTATACCTGTTCATTTATAACCCATCATTTATACCTGTTAATTCATAACCCATCATTTATACCTGTTAATTCATAACCAATCATTTATAACTGTTAATTCATAACCCATCATTTATAGCTGTTAATTCATAACCCATCATTTATACCTGTTAATTCATAGCCCATCATTTATACCTGTTAGTTCATAACCCATCATTTATACCTGTTAATTCATAACCCATCATTTATACCTGTTAGTTCATAACCCATCATTTATACCTGTTAATTCATAACCCATCATTTATACCTGTTAGTTCATAACTCATCATTTATAGCTTTTCATTCATAACCCATCATTTATATCTGTTAATTCATAACCCATCATTTATACCTGTTAATTCATAATCCATCATTTATACCTGTTCATTTATAACCCATCATTTATACCTGTTAATTCAGGGGTGGTTCAGACAGGCTGGCACGCTCCCTAACCATACTCGGCAGGAACTAATGGGGATCCATAATAAACCCCAGAAAGAGTAGCTGCTGCCTTGGCAGGAACTAATGGGGATCCATAATAAACCCCAGGAAGAGTAGCTGCTGCCTTGGCAGGAACTAATGGGGATCCATAATAAACCCCAGGAAGAGTAGCTGCTGCCTTGGCAGGAACTAATGGGGATCTATAATAAACCCCAGGAAGAGTAGCTGCTGCCGTGGCAGGAACTAATGGGGATCCATAATAAACCCCAGGAAGAGTAGCTGCTGCCTTGGCAGGAACTAATGGGGATCCATAATAAACCCCAGGAAGAGTAGCTGCTGCCTTGGCAGGAACTAATGGGTATCCTTAATAAACCCCAAGAAGAGTAGCTGCTGCCTTGACAGGAACTAATGGGGATCCATAATAAATCCCAGGAAGACTAGCTGCTGCCTTGGCAGGAACTAATGGGGATCCATAATCAATACAAATACTTGTATCAATATATTTGTGTCTCTTTACTCTCGGATTCTAAAATGCTAATTAGCATCAAAGTAGATGACATGCAAGACTACAAATCCCTGCAAGCTCCTGCATGTCATCTCTAGCCAACACCTTTCACAGAACAGTTCACTGAATTGTCCATTGAAATAAATGTTGACAATTTAATCATTGCTACATTAAGGCCTGATTGCTGGAGTGCTGCAGAGATGGTTGTCCTTCTGGAAGGTTCTCCCATCTCCACAGAGGAACTCTGGAGCTCTGTCAGAGTGAACATCAGGTTCTTGTTCACCTCCCTGACCAAGGCCCTTCTCCCCCGATTTCTCAGTTTGGCCGGGCGGCCGGCTCTAGGAAGAGTCTTGGTGGTTCCAAACTTCTTCCATTTAAGAATGATGGAGGCCTCTTTGTTCTTGGGGACCTTCAATGCTGCAGACATTTTTTGGTACCCTTCCCCAGATCTGGGCCTCGACACAATCCTGTCTCAGAGCAATATGGACAATTCCTTTGACCTCATGGCTTGGTTTTTGCTCTGACATGCACTGTAAACTGTGGGACCTTATATAGACAGTTGTGTGCCTTTCCAAATCATGTCCAATCAATTGAATTTACCACAAGTGGACTCCAAGTTGTAGAAACATTTCAAGGAAGATCAATTGAATCAGGATGCATCTGAGCTCAATTTCGAGTCTCATAGCAAAGGGTCTGAATACTTAAGTCAATACATTGCTGGACGGAGAAAGAGGGTCTGTGGCTGAACGTTGTCGTGAAAGAGGAGGAGGAAGAGAAAGATGTTACAATACAAAAACAAGTAGAGGGTGAGGCTGTTACAGTGAAAGAAGAAGAGATAGACGTTTCAGTGAAAGAAGAGGAAGACTCGTTCAGAGTGAAAGAGGAGGAGGGTGTTTTTGGAGTGAAAGAGGAGGGGGAGATGACTGTCACATCGAAAAAGGAGGAGGAAGAAGAAGATGAAACTGGATATCTGGGCCCGGTTTCCAAAAGGCATCCAATGGTTCTAACGATGAACGTTCCCTGATTAACACTAGTAAGTACTGTCTTAATTACAGAGGCACAAACTCTGCAGTTGTTGAACTGATGTTTGGTGTTAGTGGAAATCTGCAAATGCTACATCCATATTTGGACTTTAAATTATTAATTTATAGCCATTGATTCTTAAAGAATATAACACATGCCTCATGAGCTTAGTTCAACTGTTGTTCCCCATCAGAACCACAAATAAGCTTTTTTTACTCCAATGTTTAGAAATGTAAATCAACACTGTATAGCCTCAACATTGTATAGCCTCAACATAGTTAAAACTATAATGTTGATATCATGGATGGTCAGTCCTTGCATCTATAGGTCTGTCTATGAATTTGAGAGTAGTTACATTTCTCCAGACCCATCCATCATCTTATTACCAAAACAGTGATGGAATTACAGCTTTGTTATTGTTTGAACTGCAGATTGGTTGATTGTGTGGCTTGTTTAAAGGGACAACCTAGGATTTAAACAGAAACAAAATGGCTGCCCAGAGACTTGGTTTAGTAAACAGCTGAGGGATGGGGGCTGGAGAAATGTAACCACTCTCAAATTCATAGAGAAAGCTATTGTAGAAACTGTAACCCAACACCTAGTGACCTCGTCAAGAAGTTCAGACATCTTGGCGTAACAGTTATAAGGTGTTGGCTTGACAGTTGCTGGACCCAGGACTGAATTCACTACACTATAAATACAAGGACTGGCCATCCATGAGGTCAAAGTGATAGTTTAACCTGATTTCAAGGCTATATAATATATTCTATAATTGCAAGTTAAGATTTGCTGTGGGGGTCAAATTGTTACAGCTGTTGATACAGTTGAAGTGGGAAGTTTACATACACTTATGTTGGAGTCATTAAAACTCGTTTTTCAACCACTCCACACATTTCTTGTTAACAAACTATAATTTTGGCAAGTCGGTTAGGACATCTACTTTGTGCATGACACAAGTAATTTTTCCAACAGTTGTTTACAGACAGATTATTTCACTTATAATTCACTGTATCACAATTCCAATGGGTTTGAAGTTTACATACACTAAGTTGACTGTGCCTTTAAACAGCTTGGAAAATTCCAGAAAATTATGCCATGGCTTTAGAAGCTTCTGATTGGCTAATTGACATAAATTGAGTCAATTGGAGGTGTACCTGTGGATGTGTTTCAAGGCATACCTTCAAACTCGGTGCCTCTTTGCTTGACATCATGGGGATATCAAAAGAAATCAGCCAAGACCTCAGTCTGGTTCATCATTTACATTTACGTCATTTAGCAGACGCTCTTATCCAGAGCGACTTACAAATTGGTGCATTCACCTTATGATATCCAGTGGAACAACCACTTTACAATAGTACATCTATATATTTTTCATTTTTTGGGGGGGGGGGTTAGAAGGATTACTTAATCCTATCTCAGGTATTCCTTAAAGAGGTGGGGTTTCAGGTGTCTACGGAAGGTGGTGATTGACTCCGCTGTCCTGGCGTCGTGAGGGAACTTGTTCCACCATTGGGGTGCCAGAGCAGCGAACAGTTTTGACTGGGCTGAGCGGGAACTGTGCTTCCGCAGAGGTAGGGGGGCCAGCAGGCCAGAGGTGGATGAACGCAGTGCCCTTGTTTGGGTGTAGGGCCTGATCAGAGCCTGAAGGTACGGAAGTGCCGTTCCCCTCACAGCTCCGTAGTCAAGCACCATGGTCTTGTAGCGGATGCGAGCTTCAACTGGAAGCCAGTGGAGAGAGGTGACGTGAGAGAACTTGGGAAGGTTGAACACCAGACGGGCTGCGGCGTTCTGGATGAGTTGTAGGGGTTTAATGGCACAGGCAGGGAGCCCAGCCAACAGCGAGTTGCAGTAATCCAGACGGGAGATGACAAGTGCCTGGATTAGGACCTGCTCTGCTTCCTGTGTGAGGCAGGGTCGTACTCTGCGAATGTTGTAGAGCATGAAACTACAGGATCGGGTCACCGCCTTGATGTTAGCGGAGAACGACAGGGTGTTGTCCAGGGTCACGCCAAGGCTCTTAGGACTCTGGGAGGAGGACACAATGGAGTTGTCCACCGTGATGGCGAGATCATGGAAAGGGCAGTCCTTCCCCGGGAGGAAGAGCAGCTCCGTCTTGCCGAGGTTCAGCTTGAGGTGGTGATCCGTCATCCACACTGATATGTCTGCCAGACATGCAGAGATGCGATTCGCCACCTGGTTATCAGAAGGGGGAAAGGAGAAGATTAATTGTGTGTCGTCTGCGTAGCAATGATAGGAGAGACCATGTGAGAATATGACAGAGCCAAGTGACTTGGTGTATAGCGAGAATAGGAGAGGGCCTAGAACTGAGTCCTGGGGGACACCAGTGGTGAGAGCACGTGGTGCGGAGACAGATTCTTGCCACGCCACCTGGTAGGAGCGACCTGTCAGGTAGGACGCAATCCAAGCGTGGGCCGCGCCGGAGATGCCCAGCTCGGAGAGGGTGGAGAGGAGGATCTGATGGTTCACAGTATCAAAGGCAGCAGATAGGTCTAGAAGGATGAGAGCAGAGGAGAGAGAGTTAGCTTTAGCAGTGCGGAGAGCCTCCGTGACACAGAGAAGAGCAGTCTCAGTTGAATGCCCAGTCTTGAAACCTGACTGATTAGGATCAAGAAGGTCATTCTGAGAGATAGCAGGAGAGCTGGCCAAGGACGGCACGTTCAAGAGTTTTGGAGAGAAAAGAAAGAAGGGATACTGGTCTGTAGTTGTTGACATCAGAGGGATCGAGTGTAGGTTTTTTGAGAAGGGGTGCAACTCTCGCTCTCTTGAAGACGGAAGGGACGTAGCCAGCCCTGAGTGTTTTATATAATATGACTAAATGTGTTTATTTCTGCAACACAGAAATAAACACAGTCAAGAAATGGAACGGCAAGGCCACAGAACATGACATAAGCAGAGCTGTGGCAGACCACCTCAAGCCCCTGGTAGAGCCGGGGGTGGTGTTTACCACTCCACCACGCCTTCAGCAGGCTGGAAAAGTGATCGTTTTTCATATTAAGACTGACCAAGAAATGTGTTGCTTTTACACATATTTGTTCATTGGTTTGGAAATAGTCTCCATTGGTCAGTCATTGGATTCATTTGTTTTACAATATGTTTAAATCAAATCAAACTTTATTTATACAGCATTGTTTTTTCCCCCTGTGAAACCAATGAAAATAAACAGAAATATTCAGTACACAAACAGAGGATGAAAAACAATATTAACCACTGAAAGACTAATGAGCACCCTAAAGAAATGCCATTGATTAAAATATGAACAATTGGATGCAACTTCCAACCCAAAATATAACTTGTTTTACTACATTGTTTGTTGTTATGTTCCCCAGCAAGAAAAATCTAAAATGTTGCTCAAACAGAAGAGGAACTAACAAAGAGTCACTGACAACCACAACTAAACCGGTGGGGTTTTAGGAGGGGCTCTGATAGACACTATGGGGGTGTCCACTGAAAGTTGACTAGTAACAACAACTGGGACCTAAAAGACACCCACCATGAGACCCACTAAATCTGCCCAAGAAGAGGCAAACAAAAGAAAAACCCACACCAAACTTAAAGACAGGAAGCAAACCAAAAAGGTGGAGCAACTAAAGGTGTTGACTCTCCACATGTATCAAGACAACTGGAGCACTGGGCCAGACACTCTTAAATAGAACCTGGACCAGCTCAGGTGAAACACCTTCCCACTAACGAGATGGACAAGCCAGCACAGGTGTAACACATACTGACTAACGAGGTGACACCAATCAGTGCGTCCTACGTGCTAACGAGCGAGCTAGACGTGCGAACGAGCTAGACGTGCTAACGAGCTAGACGTGCTAACGAGCTAGACGTGCTAACGGGCTAGACGTGCTAACGAGCTAGACGTGCTAAAGTACAACCTCAAAACATAAATGGAACAACAAAAGCCTGTAAAACATTCCCCCTTAAGACAACAAATATATCCTATATTTTGTTACTATGTTTTTGTTGGACAAGTTTGCTCACCACCAACAGAAAACAACTTCCATTTCACATTATAATAAACTACAATGCTTCACCTTCACCAATATAAACATGGTGTCTACTGGCTGTCAACAATTAAAAACAAGAAAACATTTTTTTTCCCCCACTCTGATTTCAAGAGGAAACTCCTGCAATATCTGTAGTAACTTTCCACCTCACTGCGGAGCTTCTCTCTCTTTTCAGGGTTCACTAGATAGGCATGTTGTTGGATCGGGGCCCAGTCCCCAATGTCATGCTCTAGTACATTTGGGTTGGCACATCTGAGAATGAACCCTGATATTATAAAAGCAGGGCAACAATGTCAATATAATTGTACCCAAAAACTGTCAGTTGGTTGCATTAATAATAATCATTACTAAATGTTACATGAAATGTAAATATGAAATATTTGGTTGCATAGTCTACTTTCAACAGCTTTTCAATGACATGTTGCTAGATGGGATATCCCCAATGTCAAAACACAGTTTCAACGTGTCCAAATCAATAACCAATTTGCAGAAACAGTTTAGGATATATTGAAAACCTAAACATAAAATGTGCTATTTACGCACATCTGCCACAATAATCATATTACTTGTATTTTCTTAAACAAGCACCTTATAAACTGCACAAGCACCAGAAACGCTGTTGCTTTGACAAGTAGCAATAAATCACTGATATCGATTAATTGGGAAATCAGAAAACTAACACAACTAAAGGTTAGAGGACAACCTGCAGAAGACAGTCAGCTACATTTTGGAGTGATGCATTTAAATGTAGGGGTCATTAAACAAAGGAACCCAACACTTATTTGTCATCACTCATCGATATCATGCTAAAATCATTTGTGCCGAGAGGAGGGAGATGAGGTTGCACGTCCTGTTAAAACTAACAGCTCAAAAACCACACGGAATCTGGGAGTAAGGTGTACATCACTGGTTAGAGGACAATTTGTAGAAAACAGCCAGATAAATTTTGAAGTGTTGCATTGTGATTCCAGTGGGTCACCAACGTGGTAAATGTAACACAACTCTTTTTTTGTTAGTCACTTTTTGTTAAATAACATAAATAGTACTCTTCCATTTCAGAGCCTGGATTTTCCCCCTGAGGCTAATATCCATATCATGTTGAAATCAATAGAACAGGGGGCAAACGTTTAGGGTTCTACATTGTGACATGATTAAAATACTCCTACTACAATGTTATAACATTCTACATTGTGACATTGAGATCATGAAACTACTCCTTCATGTATGTATTTTCTGATGTTTGATCAGCTAACTTTTATCAGAGTATCTCTTCCCACATTGAACACAGCTATAAGATTTCTCTCCTGTGTGTCTCCGCTGGTGTATAGTCAGATAGCTAGATGTAGTAAAACTCTAACCACATTGATCACAGCTAAAAGGTTTCTCTCCTGTGTGTAGTTTACGGTAGGATTTCAGGGAACTTGACTGAGTAAAACTCTTCCCACATTGATCACAGCTATAAGATTTCTCTCCTGTGTGTGTTTTCTGGTGCTTCTTCAAATACTGTGAAGTTGAGAATCTTTTTCCACAATCTGAACAGTGGAATCGTTTTTCTCCTGTGTGTACTCGCTGGTGTCTAGTCAGATGGCTAGATGAAATAAAACTCTTCCCACATTGATCACAGATATAAGGTTTCTCTCCTGTGTGTGTTCTCTGGTGTTCAGTCAGTTCTCTAGATGTAATAAAACTTTTCACACATTGATTACAATTAAAAGGTTTCTCTCCTGTGTGTCTCCTCTGGTGTGATAACAGGTTGCTTGACTGAGTAGAACTCTTCCCACATTCAGTACAGCTGTACGGTTTCTCTCCTGTATGTGTTCTCTGGTGTATAATCAGATAGCTAGATGTAGTAAAACTCTTCCCACATTGATCACAGCTGTAAGGTTTCTCTCCATTGTGAATTTTCAGGTGTACTTGAAGTGATTTTAGTCTTAAGTAACTCTTCCCACAATCAAAACAGTGGTGAGATTTCTCTCCTTTGTGTGTTCGCTGGTGTATTTTAAGTTCTGATTAAGATTTGCAACGTTTCCCACAGTCAGAGCAGAAGATAGATTTCTTCCCTGTGGGTCTCTGCTGGTGTAACTTGAGGTGATAGGATCTGGATAGACTCTTCTCTGCCTCATCAGCATCATGATGTTGAGGCTCCCCAGAGGATCCACGATAGTCACGTCTCTCTCCTGTGTGAACAAGTCAGACAGATGGTTAAAGGCCCACAACAGTAGAAATCCACTGAAAAAGATGATGCCAACAGCGTAGCCATGATATTGTACAACAATTGATGTCTGTAATGAATGTTAAAATTACTTGACAATTGTCTTAAGACAGTCAAGTGAGCAACAATAGTCATATTTAGTCTTGTTTTCACATTAGTAGTAACTAGAAATAAGTAAAAGGTGTTGAACTCCTAAGCAGTGTGCCAGGCAACTTTTGGTATCCAATATAGGCCCCAATCTGTGTTTGTTAAAATTGCGACAAGGGCGATGCACACACAATTTGGTTGTAGAAACTCCTCCCTGCTAATGCAGAAACCGCTAATTAAGGATGTACTATATCTGCCTGGAGCAAAAATGGTGAGCAAGGGCCTCCCGAGTGGCGCAGTGGTCTAAGGCACTGCATCGCAGTGCTAGCTGTGCCACTAGAGATTCTGGGTTCGAGTCCAGGCTCTGTCGCAGCTAGCCGCAACCGGGAGGCCCATGGGGCGACGCACAATTAGACCAGCGTCGTCCGGGTTAGGGGAGGGTTTGGCCGGCAGGGATATCCTTGTCTCATCGCGCACTAGCGACTCCTGTGGCGGGCCGGGCGCAGTGCACGCTGACCAGGTCGCCAGGTGTACGGTGTTTCCTCGGACACATTGGTGCTGCTGGCTTCCAGGTTGGATGGGCATTGTGTCAAGAAGCAGTGCGGCTTGGTTGGGTTGTGTTTCGGAGGACGCATGGCTCTCGACCTTCACCTCTCCAGAGTCCGTACGGGAGTTGCAGCGATGAGACAAGACTGTAACTACCAATTGGGGAGAAAAAAAGGGGTGAAAAAAATATATATATTTAAAAAATGGTGAGCAAAGATTCGTTTTCACAATGTATTCTGAATATTACAGCGCACTATCAGCGCAAGATCAGGAGTGCTACTCAAGGAAACTCACATTAAGCTGTGTCTATTCACTAATTCACCACCGTGGGGGAAACTCAGGGGAGTTCTCATAGGCTGACAGCAAAAATAGCCTCCATTTCCAGGTTGATTATGAATATTATCATTTTACACTACTTTGGATTATAATTGTAAGGCTCGTTTGAAAGTCCTGATTTAATATAATGTTTGTGTTAATGTCGAAAATGTACTATTTTATATTTAAACTGTTGGGGGTAGGGGGCAGTATTTACACGGCCGGATAAAAAACGTACCCGATTTAATCTGGTTATTACTACTGCCCAGAAACTAGAATATGCATATAATTATTGGCTTTGGATAGAAAACACCCTAAAGTTTCTAAAACTGTTTGAATGGTGTCTGTGAGTATAACAGAACTCATATGGCAGGCAAAAACCTGAGAAGATTCCTTACAGGAAGTGCCCTCTCTGACCATTCCTTGAGCTTCTTGACTCTGTTTATTGAAGACTGAGGATCTTTGCTGTAACGTGACACTTCCTACAGCTCCCATAGGCTCTCAGAAGGCGGGAAAAAGCTGAATGATGTAATTACAGCCCCAGGCTGAAACACATTAGCGCTTTTGGCAAGTGCTCTATCAGAGGACAATGGGCTGAGGCGCATGCACGAGTCGACCCCATGTTTTTATTTTCTATCGTCTTTGAACCTAAACAGATTCCCGGTCGGAATATTATTGCTTTTTTACGAGAAAAATGGCAAAAAAATTGATTTTAAACAGCAGTTGACATGCTTCGAAGTACGGTAATGGAATATCTAGACATTTTTTGTCACAAAATGCGTCGGGCGCATCACATAGCGAGTGCATAGAGGAGTTCTGTATCTATAATTCTTAAAATAATTATGTTTTTTGTGAACGTTTATCGTGAGTAATTTAGTAAATTCACCGGAAGTTTGCGGGGGGTATGCTAGTTCTGAACGTCACATGCTAATGTAAAAAGCTGGTTTTTGATATAAATATGAACTTGATTGAACAAAACATGCATGTATTGTATAAGATAATGTCCTAGGGTTGTCATCTGATGAAGATCATCAAAGGTTAGTGCTGCATTTAGCTGTGGTTTGGGTTTATGTGACATTATATGCTAGCTTGAAAAATGGGTGTCTGATTATTTCTGGCTGGGTACTCTGCTGACATAATCTAATGTTTTGCTTTCGTTGTAAAGCCTTTTTGAAATCGGACAGTGTGGTTAGATTAACGAGAGTCTTGTCTTTAAAATGGTGTAAAATAGTCATATGTTTGAGAAATTGAAGTAATAGCATTTCTAAGGTATTTGAATATCGCGCCACGGAATTCCACTGGCTGTTGAGTAGGTGGGACGATTTCGTCCCGCTGACCCCAGAGAGGTTAAAAATTACTTCAACCAGTAAAATGCTCATTGGCTAGTTTTCCATCAGCCTGACAATGAGGGTTTGTCTACTAAGTGTATGCCAAAATGGTCCATAATCTCACCTAACAATAACATAGACCTACTGTAGGACCCATAACGTCACCTAACAACATAGACCTAGGACTATAAATCATTTAATATTTCAGGTGAAACATGGAAACTAAAATGTCTGTGATGACATTTCATAACCTGATCACCAGATAATTTTGTGAATAATCCCACTAGGCTACTCTGTAATGAGTTGTCATTCTAAATGTCCTGAATAAAGGAAAATAGCTCTGTGTGTTGTACAATAGCCTATCCATCAAGGAACAGTTCTCTACACATTATGAGCTAAGTATCTCTGTGTTCAGACAGACTAACGAGACCCTACTGTAAATCAAGTAGACAATAACACATTATAAACATCGATGTGTTTGGGATGTTGGATCCAACGTGGAGCACGGCATAACTGTCTTTACCAGAGTAATGAATGAAGAAGCACATTTGACTGTCATGCAGAAAATGATTTTGTGGATCAGCTGATGATAGTTGAACATGTGACTAACTAAACAGCTACAGTATTAACTATTATGTGTAATTATTGAAGAACCACATTAATGACAGTATCCATTTGGGTGTTGTCAATAAAGTTAAGGTGACTCTCGGTTAGAACCATTGGATTTAGCAAACTCTGAAATGATTTAGGATTTCTGTGCCCATGAAAACTGTTAACCCAGTGTAACATAAGGAGACACTAAATGTTACGTAGGTAGAGAGCATTTCAGAGACCTGAATACAAAAAAACTGTCCGACAGCAAGATCCAGTATTTAAGTTAAAGTTCATCATATGACAAGCTTAACGTTATGACTATAACTACTGTTCCCTGAAGGAGGGAAACTAGGTACAACATACTATTAAATCCACAAGTTATGACTATAACTACTGTTCCCTGAAGGAGAGAAACTAGGTACAACATACTATTAAATCCACGTTATGACTATAGCTACTGTTCCCTGAAGGAGGGAAACTAGGTACAACATACTATTAAATCAAACAAGCTAAGCGTCAGTACAGAGACAAAGAGGAGTCGCAAGTCAATGGCTCAGACACGAGAGGTATGTGGCAGGGTCTACAGTCAATCACGGACTACAAAACCTACAAAACTGACACGACCAAAACCTACCAAAACCAAAACCTGCGGGCTCTCTTTCACTATAGCCAACGTGAGTAAAACATTTAACTTCTTTGGGGTAGGGGGCAGTATTTTCACATCCGGATGAAAAGCGTGCCGTAGTAAACTGCCTGCTACTCAGGCCCAGAAGCTAGGATATGCATGTTATTAGTAGATTTGGATAGAAAACACTCTGAAGTTTCTAAAAGTGTTTGAATGATGTCTGTGAGTATAACAGAACTCATATGGCAGGCGAAAACCTGAGAAACATCCAACCAAGGAAGTGGGAATTCTCAAGTTTGTAGTTTAAGGGATTGTCTATCCAATATCCTGTGTCTGTGGGGTCAGATTGCACTTCTTAAGGCTTCAACTAGATGTCAACAGTCTTTAGAACGTTGTATCAGGCTTCTACTGTGAATGGGGAGAGAATAAGAGCTATTGGAATCAGGTGTCTGGGAAAAAGCCATGAGCTCAGTCATGCGCGCGGCCGTGAGAGCGAGCTGAGTTCCTTTTCATTTATGAAGACAAAGGAATTGTCCGGTTGGAATATTATTGAAGATTTATGATAAAAACATTCTAAAGATTGATTCTATACATCGTTTGACATGTTTCTACAAACTGTAATATAACTTTTTTGGACTTTTCGTCTGAACCTAGTGCATGCGCCTACTGCATTTGGAATAGTGAACTGAACGCTCGAAAAAAAGGAGGTATTTGGACTTTATAAATATGGACTTTATCTAAACAAAATGAACATTTATTGTGGAACTGGGATTCCTAGGAGTGCATTCCGATGAAGATCATCAAAGGTAAGTGAATATTTATAATGCTATTTCTGAATTTTGTTGACTCCACAACCTGGCGGGTATCTGTATGGCTTTTTTTGGTGACTGAGCGCTGTACTCCAATTATTGCAAAGTGTGCTTTTGCCGTAAAGCTTTTTTGGAATCTGACACAGCGGTTGCATTAAGGATAAGATTATCTTTAATTCTATGCATAACAGTTGTATATTTTATCAACGTTTATGATGAGTATTTCTGTAAATTGATGTGCTCATTCACTGGAAGTTTTGGAGGTAAAACATTTCTGAACATTACACACCAATGTAAAATGTTTTTTTTTTATATAAATGTGAACTTTATCGAGCAAAACGTACATGTATTGTGTAACATAAAGTCCTATGAGTGCCATCTGATGAAGATCATCAAGGTCAGTGATAAATTTTAGCTGTATTTCTGGTTTTTGTGACGCCTCTCCTTGCTTGGAAAATGGCTGTGTGGTTTTTCTTGTCTAGGTGCTGTCGTAATAATCTAATGGTATGCTTTTGCCATAAAGCCTTTTTGAAATCGGACACTGTGGTTGGATTAACGAGAAGTTTATCTTTAAAATGGTGTATAATACTTGTATGTGTGAGAAATTTGAATTAAGAGATTTTTGTTGTTTTGAATTTGGCGCTCTGCTATTTCACTGGCTGTTGGCGAGTGGGACGCTACCGTCCCACATACCCCAGAGAGGTTAAACGTGTTAACCCTAGCAAGGCTGCAGGCCCAGACGGCATCCCCGGCCGCGTCCTCAGAGCATGCGCAGACCAGCTGGCTGGTGTGTTTACAGACATATTCAATCAATCCTTATCCCAGTCTGCTGTCCCCACATGCTTCAAGAGGGCCACCATTGTTCCTGTTCCCAAGAAAACTAAGGTAACTGAGCTAAATGACTACCGCCCTATAGCACTCACTTCCGCCATCATGAAGTTCTTTGAGAGACTAGTCAAGGAGCATATCACCTCCACCCTACCTGACACCCTAGACCCACTCCAATTTGCTTACCGCCCCAATAGGTCCACAGACGACGCAATCGCCATCACACTGCACACTGCCCTAACCCATCTGGACAAGAGGAATACCTATGTAAGAATGCTGTTCATCGATTACAGCTCAGCATTTAACACCATAGCACCCTCCAAACTCGTCATTAAGCTCGAGACCCTGGTTCTCGACCCCGCCCTGTGCAACTGGGTCCTGGACTGCCTGACGGGCAGCCCCCAAGTGGTGAGGGTAGGTAACAACATCTCCACCCCGCTGACCTTCAACACTGGGTCCCCACAAGGGTGCGTTCTCAGCCCTCTCCTGTACTCCCTGTTCACCCACGACTGCGTGGCCATGCACGACTCCAACTCAATCATCACGTTTGCAGACGACACTACAGTGGTAGGCTTGATTACCAACAACGACGAGACGGCCTACAGGGAGGAGGTGAGGGCCCTCGGAGTGTGGTGTCAGGAAAATAACCTCACACTCAATGTCAACAAAACAAAGGAGATGATCGTGGACTTCAGGAAACAGCAGAGGGAGCAGCCCCCTATCTACATTGACAGGACAGTAGCGGAGAGGGTGGAGAGTTTTAAGTTCCTCGGCGTACACATCACGGACACACTGAAATGGTGCACCCACACTGACATTTATAGAAAAAAATCATACCTAGTTTGATGTTTTTGTGACAATCAATGAATTAGTTATTGATTTTTACAATTTTAAATCGCTTTTGGCCAATGTCTGTTAAATATCTGAATGTGTGAATATAAATCCAACTTTACCTCGGTCTGAACTTTCATTGTCTAGGTCTCATTTTTAGCCATATTACTCATTGCTAAAGCCAGGTCATTGTTTGTGATTAGGAAACTATGAGAACCACACAAAGTCCAGGGGGTGATCACACTACCACTAAGTGTCAGTTTAGTTGGCCCACGTAAGACAGTCTCGTGTTACAATTGAATGTTTAAGTAGCATGAATTGTTCCTGTTCACACCGAGGTGAAGAGCGGAATAATTGAAGGAATGAATCCGAGCCTGACGCTCATCATCTGTGGAAGGCGGGACTTCCAGCCAGGCGCGGATTTCATTGGCCTTTTCAGGTGTGATTTTAGATCCTTCAATCGAAGTCGTGACTCCCCATAGTATGTTGTACCAAAGTTGACTGACCCTTAAGGGAACTACACTGCCATAAATACAAGGAAAGTCAAGTAGTGTTTTATGATTTTTTTAAATTACAAATCCGGGAAGGCACCAGCTTTGAGAAGGGTTTAAAACAAAGGTTTCAAACAATTCATAAATGTTATGGAATGTGGGTATGTTTCACCTTTAATGTAATGGCATTGAAAATAAATAGAAAAAAGGCGAATAGCTGTGTTTGAATACCCATACTAACATACTGTATACTACATACTTAAGTTAGTTAATTGTAGTATACTGTAACATTTTTACATTTACATTTTAGTCATTTAGCAGATGCTCTTATCCAGAGCGACTTACAGTAGTGGATGCATACATTTTTGTATTTTTTTTGTACTGGCCCCCCGTGGGAATCAAACCCACAACCCTGGCGTTGCACACACCATGCTGGCGTTGCAAACACCATGCTCTACCAACTGAGCCACAGGGAAGACTAACTACATACTTAATGAGTATATACTACATACTATTAGTTAATTGTAGTATACTGTAACTACATACTTAATGAGTATATACTACATACTATTAGTTAATTGTAGTAGTAACTACATACTTAATGAGTATATACTACATACTATTAGTTAATTGTAGTATACTGTAACTACATACTTAATGAGTATATACTACATACTATTAGTTAATTGTAGTATTTTGTAACTACATACTTAATGAGTATATACTACATACTATTAGTTAATTGTAGTATACTGTAACTACATACTTAATGAGTATATACTACATACTATTAGTTAATTGTAGTAAACTGTAACTACATACTTAATGAGTATATACTACATATTATTAGTTAATTGTAGTATACTGTAACTACATACTTAATGAGTATATACTACATACTATTAGTTAATTGTAGTATACTGTAACTACATACTTAATGAGTATACACTACATATTATTAGTTAATTGTAGTATACTGTAACTACATACTTAATGAGTATATGCTATTAGTTAATTGTAGTAAACTGTAACCGAACCGTTTCCTTTCAGTTGAGCGCTCTTCTCCTGTCTACCGGATGTTTATGCTGTTGCTGTGCAACCTCTTGCTAGCTAGTTAGCATAACACATCACTAGTTACACATTTTACAACTTCGGGTGTGTTTTTAAATTCAATCTTGAATACCAGAGTGCTTCATAAATTCAGACCGTTGTCAGATTGTCCGTTTGTAAATTCAGCCCGTTTTGCTCTCGGAGCCACTGGCCGCTCCGGCCGAGGAGTTGGGTTGATTTGACCGTTCTGACCTTAGCTTGCTAGCTACTTCCAGACACAAATGAGACTTACCATTTTACTCGCCCTAGCAGAGCTGGTTAGGCAGTGTTCATGTTATCCAGAGTGACTGTAACTGTGCTGCTGGAAAACATTTAAATTATGCTTTTTTTGGCCTACGTTTACTGACACAGGACATATTCAACGGGTGTTGAGCGCAAGTAAATTCATTATTCTGCTCTCTGGTACTCAGACGAGAGTGCTCTGAAATCAGAGTAGATAGCCAGAGCGAATTTATTACCAATAAGCATACTACATACTCAATTCACATCACAAATAGCACGGTTAGTATGAGTATTCTAACACAGTTAATGACTTATCAACAGCTCTAACAATTTGACCCCCACAGGAAATCTACACTGGCAGTTATAGAAAGACCCATTTACTATATAACCATTGATTCTTGAAGAATATAACTTATAAATGCCTCAAATGATTCAACTGTATTACCCCACCAGAAACCAAAACATAAGCTCATAAAACGCCACTGTTTGTCAACAAGCACTGTATAGCCTTGAAATCTTGTTTAAAACTATCATTTTGACCTCATGGATGGCCAGTGCTTGTATTTATAGTGTAGTCAATTCAGGTGGTAGCACTGAGCTGGACTCAATCCTGGGTCCAGTGACTGTCAAGCCAACACCTTATAACTGTTACACCAAGATGTCCGAACTAGGTTTTGGGTTACGGTTGCTACAATAGCTTTCTCTATGAATTTGAGAGAGTGGTTACATTTCTCCAGACCCCATTCCTCAGCTGTTTACCAAACCAAGTCTCAGGGCTGACATTTTGTTGCTGTTTAAATCCTAGGTTGCCCCTTTAAAAAAGCCACACAATCAAATCAACCAACCTGCAGTCCAAACAATAACAAAGATGTAATTCCACCACTGTTTTGGTAATAAGATGATGGATGGGGCTGGAGAAATGTAACTAGTCTCAAATGCATAGACAGACCTATGGATGCAAAGACTGACCATCCATGATATCAACATTATAGTTTTAACCATGTTGAGGCGATACAGTGTTGATTTACATTGTTTCTCAACATTTGAGTAAAAAAAGCTTATTTGGGGTTCTGATGGGGTACAACAGTTGAACTAAGCTCATGAGGCATGTGTTATATTCTTCAAGAATCAATGGCTATAAATAATTTAAAAGTCTAAATATGGATGTAGATATTGCATATTTCCCCTGTAACACCACACATCAGTTCAACAACTGCATAGCTTGTGCCTCTGTATTTAAGACAGTACTTACTAGTGTTAATCAGGGCCCGTTCATCGTTAGAACCATTGAACGCCTTAAGATGCGTTTGGGCAACCGGGCCCAGATATCCAGTTTCATCCTCTTCTTCCAATGTGACAGTCATCTCCCCCTCCTCCTCTTTCATTCTGAACGCGTCCTTCTCTTCTTCTTTCACTGTAACAGCCTCACCCTTTACTTGTTTTTGTATTGGGACATCCTCTTCCTCTTTCACGACAACGTTCAGCCACAGTCCTTCTTTCTCCGTCCAGCAGACCTCTTCTTTAGCAGGAGGAGAGTAGCTTAGTGAACTCATGGTCAGGAATGCTAGCTAGCTAGGCTAATGCTAACTTAACCAGCCCGCTAGCTGATTAATAACAACAACACCATAAATATGATAATAAATCAGATAACTAACTAGACGACAGAAGTGGGTTTAAAACACAGTGGCTAATATACACTAAAGCGTCTAAAGAGCTTTATTGGTTCGGCTATTTTGTCTAGCAAGCTTCCGTGTTGTCTGACTAACTGTTGCTGCTGTTGAAAGAAGCGTTCCGTCCACTACATTACACGTCACACTAACAGCATCGCCTTAAAGCTCCACATGATGTATTGTTACACCATGTAGGAGCAGTATAGACCTAGTCTGTTCATTATATACATCTACATGATGTATTGTTACACCATGTAGGAGCAGTATAGACCTAGTCTGTTCATTATATACATCTACATGATGTATTGAAACACCATGTAGGAGCAGTATAGACCTAGTCTGTTCATTATATACATCTACATGATATATTGTTATACCATGTAGCAGCAGTATAGACCTAGTCTGTTCATTATATACATCTACATGATGTATTGAAACACCATGTAGGAGCAGTATAGACCTAGTCTGTTCATTATATACATCTACATGATATATTGTTATACCATGTAGCAGCAGTATAGACCTAGTCTGTTCATTCTATACATCTACATGATGTATTGTAACACCATGTAGGAGCAGTATAGACCTAGTCTGTTCATTATATACATCTACATGATGTATTGTTACACCATGTAGGAGCAGTATAGACCTAGTCTGTTCATTATATACATCTACATGATGTATTGTTACACCATGTAGGAGCAGTATAGACCTAGTCTGTTCATTATATACATCTACATGATGTATTGTTACACCAACAAAAAAAGGGAAATTATATTATTTTATACTAATACAATTACTCAGAGAAAGAGATCTAGTTTAAAATGTAATTCTCAAAATGTAGGGGTCTGAATTATTGCCACCCATGTTTTCAATACTCCAGCACCCTCCCCTTGGGAGGATAACGACACTGAAATGTTTTATGAGATTAGAGAACACATTGGGTGGGATCTTAGACCATTCCTCCATACAGAATCTCTCCATGTCCTTGATTTATTTAGTCTGTCTTATTGACTGCCCTGTTCAATTCAAACCACAGGTTTTCAATGGAGTTCAAGTCCGAAGACTGAGATGGCCATTGAAAATGTTGATATTTGTGCCCAATTAACCATTTGTTTGTGGATGTTGATGTGTCTTGCTGGAAGATCCACTTATAGCCAAGTTTCAGCCTCCTAGCAGAGATGTAACCAGGTTTTGGGCTAAAATATCTTGGTTGTGGGTAAAGTTAATTTATTTATTTTATACAGTAATTTTTGCTCATCTTTATCAAGGGTATCAATAACTAGGTGCTTATTTTGATATCTAGTTATTTGACTGAATCAGAAATACAGATGTGGAGTAGATGTAGAGTTTGTTTTAAATTCTCATAAAAAAATCTGAACTAATCAAACAACACTTGTTGCTCTTTGCACGTGTTGATATAATATTAATATTTAATGAAGAAGGAAAAACGTTTCCCTAAACTGCTTTATAATATTATAATTCAATGAAGAGGAAAAATAGTTTTCCCTCCTCAACTGCGTTTCCTCCCTCCAGACAGCAGATGGCGATATGTGTCTTTCAGGCGATGTTTCTAGTGTGACGTATAATCTAGTGGACGGAACGCTTCTTCAACAACTGCAGCCACCTCGGTAGCTCGCTAGCCAACAAAGTCGGAACATTCAAGCTGTTTGGACGATATCGTGGTTTAATTGCCACTGTGATTTAAACATAGTACTACATTTTATGTAATATTTACGTTGTAAGTCAACTAGCTGGCTGGTTAAGTTAGCGCTAGTCTAGTCGCTAATGCTAACTAGCTATTATCCCCGACCATGAGTTCACTAAGCTACTCTCCTCCTGCTAAAGATGAGGGGGTCTGCTGGACGGAGAAAGAAGCTCTGGTGAAAGAGGAGGAGGAAGAGGGACTTTGGCTCAACGTTGTCGTGAAAGAGGAAGAGGAGGATGTCACACTACAAAGACAAGTAGAGGGTGAGGCTGTTACAGTGAAAGATGAAGAGAAAGACGTTACAGAGAAAGACGCATTCAGAGTGAAAGATGAGGGGGATGTTACTGTGAATAAAAAGGAGGATGATGCAGTTTTTGGAGTGGAGGATGAAGTGAAAGAAGATGAAGACGTTTTTGGAATGAAGGATGAAGAGGGGGAGATTACTGTCACATTAGAGGAGGACGAAGAAGAGAAGACTGGAGAACTGATTAACACCAGTAAATACAGTGAGTACTATCTAATAAAACAGGGACATTGATCTGGTTAACACCAGTAAATACAGTGAGTACTATCTAATAAAACAGGGACATTGATCTGATTAACACCAGTAAATACAGCGAGTACTATCTAATAAAACAGGGACATTGATCTGATTAACACCAGTAAATACAGTGAGTACTATCTAATTAAACAGGGACACAAACTCTGCAGTTGTTGAACTAATGTGTGATTTTTAAAAGGGCATTCTACACTTGAATATGTTTTTGTACTGAATGAATTGTTCATGACGTCCTCCAGTGATTTAAGAAAAACGTTTCCTGTTGAAAAGTGATATATAAATACAGTTAAGTAAAAACACATTAACGGAAACAAATAAATGTTTTGAGCAAAATAGTGTTTTTTTAACAACTGCAAACTAGAAGGAGTGAGTGATGTCATAGTAAGGTCTCCAAGGAGTTGGCTTGATGGGAAGTCGTGATGTCATCCAATAGGAGGCTGATCTTCATGTGAATATTCATTATTCTTTTTAAAATCCTTCCTGCTCTGTCAAGTTGGTTGTTGATCATTGCTAGAAAGCCGTTTTCAAGTCTTGCCATAGACTTTCAAGACGATTTAAGTCCAAACTGTAACTAGGCCACTCAGGAACATTCAATGTCATCTTGGTAAGTTCCTCCAGTGTAGATTTGGCCTTGTGGTTTAGGTTATTGTCCTGTTAGGACAGTTTTTTGTATTCAGATCTCTGAAATGCTCTCTAACTACGTAACATTTAGTGTCTCCTTATGTTACGCTGGGAAAACAGTTTTCATGGGCACAGAAATCCTAAATCATTTCAGTTTACTAAATCCAATGGTTCTAACCGAGAGTCACCTTAACTTTATTGACAACACCCAAATGGGTACTGTCATTAACGTGGTTCTTCAATAATTACACATAATACTTAATACTGTAGCTGTTTAGTTACAGTCACATGTTCAACTATCATCAGCTGATCCAGGAAATCATTTTCTGAGTGACAGTCACATGACAAACATCAGGACATGCAACATCAACCAAAGTGCTTCTTCATTCATTACTCTGGTAAAGACAGTTATGCCGTGCTCCACGTTGGATCCAACATCCCTAACAAATTGATGTTTATAGTGTAATTGTCTGCTTGATTTACAGTGGGGTCTTGTTAGTCCGTTTGGAAACAGAGATACTTAGTCTTATCTTTCAAATGGTGTAAAATAGTCATATGTTTGAGAAATTGAAGTTATAGCATTTTTAAGGTTTTTGTATTTCGCGCCACGCTCTACCGTTGGATATTGGTGAGGCGTTCCGCTAGCGGAACGTCTAGATGCAAACGTACAAACCCTCAGTTTCAGGCTGATGGCAAAGCTAGCTAAAGAGCGTTTTACTGGTTGAAGTGTTTTTTAAGTATAAATTAGTTGATTTGCGACAATAACACAAACATATTAAGCAGGAGATTCAAACGAGCCTTACAGTTATAATCCAAAAGTAGTGTGAAATGCACTCATAAGCAACCTGTAAATGGAGGCTATTTTTGCTGTCAGCCTATGAGAACTCCCCTGAGTTTTCCCCCACGGTGGTGAATTAGTGAATAGACACAGAGCTTAATGTGAGTTTCCTTGAGTAGCACTCCTGATCCTGCACTGTAATATTCAGAATACATTGTGAAAAACTAAAATCTTAGCTCACCATTTTTGCTCCAGGCAGATATACTACATCCATAACTAGTGGTTTCCTCATTAGCAGATATACTACATCCATAACTAGTGGTTTCCTCATTAGCAGGGAGGAGTTTCTACAACCAGATTGTGTGTGCATCGCCCTCGTGCTGCAATTTTAGCAAACACAGAAAGGGGCCTATATTGGAGACCAAAAGTCGTCTGGTACAAATATGATTGTTGCTAAGTTGACTGTCTTAATTGTCAAATAATTGAACAGACGTCAATTGTTGTACAACTTCATGGGTACGACCTTTTACCTCAAATAAACAATGGATTTCTGCTGTTGTGGGCCTTTAACCATCTGTCTGACTTTGCCGTTCACACAGGAGAGAGGTGGGACCGTCGTGGATCCTCTGGGGAGCCTCAACAACATCATGAAGCTGACAAGGCAGAGAAGAGTCTCTCCAGATCAGAACTCCTCAAGAAACACCAGCAGAGACCCACAGGGAAGAGAACTCACTGCTGCTCTGACTGTGGGAAGAGATTCACCCCATCAGGCATTAAAATTCATCAGAGAACACACACAGGAGAGAAACCTTATAGCTGTGATCAATGTGGGAAGAGTTTTGTTCAATCTGGCAATCTGACATCACACCAGAGAACACATACAGGAGAGAAACCGTATAGCTGTGATCAGTGTGAGAAGAGTTTTACTGAGTCAGGGGGTCTGACTAAACACCAGAGAACACACACAGGAGAGAAACCTTATAGCTGTGATCAATGTGGGAAGAGTTTTATTACATCTAACATTCTGACTCAACACAAGATAACACACACAGGAGAGAAATCTTATAGCTGTGATCAATGTGGGAAGAGTTTTGGTCGATCTGGAGAACTGACTGTGCACCAGAGAATACACACAGGAGAGAAATCCTATAGCTGTGATCAATGTGGGATGAGTTTTGCTGCATCTACCAATCTGACTCTACACCAGAGAACACACACAGGAGAGAAACCTTATAGCTGTGGTCAATGTGGGAAGAGTTTTGTTCAATCTGGCCATCTGACATTACACCAGAGAACACACACAGGAGAGAAATCTTATAGCTGTGATCAGTATGGGAAGAGTTTTTTACTGAGTCTAGTCGTCTGACTAAACACCAGAGAACACACACAGGAGAGAACCCTCATAGCTGTGACCAGAGATAATCTGATAAAAGATCTCTGATCAAATATCAGAAAATACATACATGAAGGAGTTGTTTCATGATATCAATGAACTAATGTCACAATGTAGAATTGTTTAACATTGTAGTAGGAGTATTTTAATGATGTCCCAATGTAGAACCCTAAACATTTGTCCCCTGTTCTATTGATTTCAACATGATATGGATATTATCCTCAGGGGGAAAATCCAGGCTCTGAATTGAAAGAGTTACTATTTATGAGATTTAACAAAAAGTGACTAACAAAAAAAGAGTTGTTACACTTACCATGTTGGTGACCCACTTGAATCAAAATGTATCTGGCTGTTTTCTACAAATTGTCCTCTAACCAGGGATGTACATATTATTCCCAGATTCCATGTGGTTTTTGAGCTGTTAGTTTTAACAGGACGTGCAACCTCATCTCCCTTCTGTCACACAAATGATTTCAACATGATATCGATGAGTGATGACAAATAAGTGTTGTGTTCCTTTGTTTAGCGACCCCTACATTTAAATGTATCATTCCAAAATGTAGCTGACTGTCTTCTGCAGGTTGTCCTCTAACCAGTGAGGTAAAATATATCTCCCATTTCCATGTGTTTTTTAGTTGTGTTAGTTTCAACAGCACGTACAACCTGATTTCCCCCCTAATGGATATCAGTGATTTATTGCTGCTTGTGCAGTTTAAGGTGCTTGTTTAAAAAATTACAAGTAATATGATTATTGTGGCAGATGTTTGTGTACATAGCACATTTTATGTTTAGGTTTTCAATATATCACAAACTGTTTCTGCATATTGGTTATTGATTTAGACACGTTAAAACTGTGTTTTGACATTGGGGATATCCCACCTAGCAAAATGTCTTTGAAAAGCTGTTGAAAATAAGACGATGCAACCAAATATTTCATATTTACATTTCATGTAACATTTAGTAATGATATTTATGCAACCAATTGACAATTTTTTTGTGCAATTATATTGACATTCTTGCCCTGCTTTTAGAATATCAGGGTTCATTCTCACATGGGTAGGCAGTCAAAAAGTGTTGTGTTTTGCGTTTAGCCAGTGCTTTGCCATGGATCACAATTTATTTTGACGGCTTTTCTGTATTGGAGATGAGTTTTGTTTGGGCTTCCAAGGGGACGAGAGTTCTAGAAGCTAGTGAGTTTTAGGAAGACGAGAGTTCTAGAAGCTAGTGGGGGGAAAAAATGTTTTTCTTGTTTTTAATTGTTGACAGCCAGTATTTATATTAGTGAAGGTGAAGAATTGTTGTTGATTATAATGTGAAATGGAAGTTGTTTTCTGTTGATGGTGAGCAAACTTCTAAAGTGTTATTCTTTGGTTTTTCCTTTTTATGTTTTGAGGTTGGACTTTAGCACGTCTAGCTCGTTAGCACGTCTAGCTCGTTAGCACGTCTAGCTCGTTAGCACGTCTAGCTCGTTAGCACGTCTAGCTCGTTAGCACGTCTAGCTCGTTAGCACGTCTAGCTCGTTAGCACGTCTAGCTCGTTAGCACGTCTAGCTCGTTAGCACGTCTAGCTCGTTAGCACGTCGTCTAGCTCGTTAGCACGTCGTCTAGCCCGTTAGCACGTCTAGCCCGTTAGCACGTCTAGCCCGTTAGCACGTCTAGCCCGTTAGCACGTCTAGCCCGTTAGCACGTCTAGCCCGTTAGCACGTCTAGCCCGTTAGCACGTCTAGCCCGTTAGCACGTCTAGCTCGTTAGCACGTCTAGCTCGTTAGCGTAGGACGCACTGATTGGTGTCACCTCGTTAGTCAGTATGTGTTACACCTGTGCTGGCTTGTCCATCTCGTTAGTGGGAAGGTGTTTCACCTGAGCTGGTCCAGGTTCTATTTAAGAGTGTCTGGCCCGGTGCTCCAGTTGTCTTGATACATGTGGAGAGTCAACACCTTTAGTTGCTCCACCTTTTTGGTTTGCTTCCTGTCTTTAAGTTTGGTGTGGGTTTTTCTTTTGTTTGCCTCTTGGGCAGATTTAGTGGGTCTCTTGGTGGGTGTCTTTTAGGTCCCAGTTGTTGTTACTAGTCAACTTTCAGTGTCCCAAACTTATATTTTGGGTTGGATATTGCATCCAATTAACATTTTAATCAATGGCATCTCCATAGGGTGCTCATTAGTTTAAGTTTAGTCTTGTTTTTTATCCTCTTATGTTTGTTGTGTACTAAATATTTCTGTTTATTTTCAATGTTTTTTAAAATCTTTTTCCTGTGAAGCCATTTTGTTGCATCCATGTCTGAAATGTGCTGTATGAATCAAGCTTGATTTTATTTGAACATATAATGAACCCAATGACTGAACAATCAACAGACTCTTGGTCCATCTTAGTATGAAAAACAGTATCAATCCCACTTTTCCAGGCTGCTGAAGGCGTGGTGGAGTGGTAAACACCACTCCCGGCTCTACCAGGGACTTGAGGTGGTCTCCCACAGCTCTGCTTATGTCATGTTCTGTGGCCTTGCTGTTCCATTTCTTGACTGTCCCTGCAACACAGAAAAACACATTTAGTCATATTATATATAACACTCAAAGTAATGGATATGGAGCATCTATGGCCTCAGTTACACCTGGCACCTAAATGTGACTTCTGTCATCCGATCACTCCAAGCTGCATTAGGTTCAGATCTACCAGGATGGGCCTTTGACGTAGTCTGGATGCAGTCAAGCCACCAAATATGCATCAGCAATGTAAAGAGATGGGGTGAATGAGTGGGGAAAAGTACATTTTACACAAATGACCTTCATAATATCAAAGAACAAATGTGTGTGTCTGAGGGGAAATTAACTTTCATACAGCCAAAAGGGGTGAGAAATTACACCAATATCAGTGGACAATTTGCACTAATGTAAATAAACATGGATTATGGAACATATTCCCTTTTGCTGACGTGATGAACCGCTAAGGGAACATAAATATTTACCATCTAAACCATGTGTGACCTCTCACCTCTCTGGATGTAGAAGTGTTCTTCCTAACCAGTCCCTCAACAGCTCTCTGACTGAGCTCCACCCTCACTGGGTCTTCAGAGGAGAGGAAGGCTGAGGAGGGATGGAAGGATGAATGGATCAGTCAGTCAATAAAGTGTCTCCTTCAACATGGTCAACATGGTCAGTCTCATTATGAGTCTAATCTGGTCTCCTTCGACATGGTCAGACTCAATATGAGTCTAATCTGGTCTCCTTCGACATGGTGAGCCTCATTATGAGTCTAATCTGGTCTCCTTCAACATGGTGAGCCTCATTATGAGTCTAATCTGGTCTCCTTCAACATGGTGAGCCTCATTATGAATCTGGTCTCCTTCAACATGGTGAGCCTCATTAATTGTCTGATGAAAAAGAAAACCCACACACTGATCAGTATCAATCAGCCTTTTGTTTTCTTTCAAGTTATTAACTAATGATTAACACACACAAGTTCTCAGATGTGTGAGTGCTTTACCTATTTCTAACAGTATCATTTCAAATGGAGAAAACATCTCAGCAAAATGGAAACAATGTGGGAGGACTAGCAAATCCTGTTTCACTATCGAAATTACAAACCACATGCACAAGTGCATTGGACACGCCTATGAGGCCAATACTAATCCCATCATGTCTGCATTGGATACGCCTATGAAGCCAATACTAATCCCATCATGCCTATGAAGCCAATACTAATCCCATCATGCCTATGAAGCCAATACTAATCCCATCATGTCTGCATTGGACACGCCTATGAAGCCAATACTAATCCCATCATGTCTGCATTGGACACGCCTATGAAGCCAATACTAATCTCATCATGTCTGCATTGGACACGCCTATGAAGCCAATACTAATCCCATCATGCCTATGAAGCCAATACTAATCCCATCATGTCTGCATTGGACACGTCTATGAAGCCAATACTAATCCCATCATGTCTGCATTGGACACGCCTATGAAGCCAATACTAATCCCATCATGTCTGCATTGGCCACGCCTATAAAGCCAATACTAATCCCATCATGTCTGCATTGGATACGCCTATGAAGCCAATACTAATCCCATCATGCCTATGAAGCCAATACTAATCCCATCATGCCTATGAAGCCAATACTAATCCCATCATGTCTGCATTGGACACGTCTATGAAGCCAATACTAATCCCATCACGTCTATGAAGCCAATACTAATCCCATCATGCCTATGAAGCCAATACTAATCCCATCATGTCTGCATTGGACACACCTATGAAGCCAATACTAATCCCATCATGTCTGCATTGGACACGCCTATGGGCCGGCAAGTAGCCTAGTGGTTAGAGCATTGGGCCAGAAACCAAAAGGTTGGTGTATCGAATCCCGAGCTGACAAGGTAAAAATCTGTCATTCTGCCCCTGAACAAGGCAATTAACCCACTGTTCCCTGGTTTATTTATTTATTTATTTCACCTTTATTTAACCAGGTAGGCAAGTTGAGAACAAGTTCTCATTTACAATTGCGACCTGGCCAAGATAAAGCAAAGCAGTTCGACAACATACAACAACACAGAGTTACACATGGAGTAAAACAACATACAATCAATGATACAGTACAAAAATAAGACTATATACAATGTGAGCAAATGATGTGAGATAAGGGAGGTAAAGGCAAAAAAGGCCATGGTGGCAGAGTAAATACAGTATAGCAAGTAAAACACTGGAATGGTAGATTTGTAGTTTGAAAAAAGATCAAAGTTAAAATATAAATAATATGGTGCAAAGGAGCAAAATAAATAAAATAAATAAATACAGTAGGGAAGAGGTAGTAGTTTGGGCTCAATTAAAGATGGGCTATGTACAGGTGCAGAGATCTGTGAGCTGCTCTGACAGCTGGTGCTTAAAGCTAGTGAGGGAGATAAGTGTTTCCAGTTTCAGAGATTTTTGTAGTTCGTTCCAGTCATTGGCAGCAGAGAACTGGAAGGAGAGACGACCAAAGGAGGAGTTGGCTTTAGGGGTGACCAGAGAGATATACCTGCTGGAGCGCGTGCTACAGGTGGGTGCTGCTATGGTGACCAGTGAGCGGAGATAAGGGGGGACTTTACCTAGCAGGGTCTTGTAGATGACCTGGAGCCAATGTGTTTGGCGATGATTATGAAGCGAAGGCCAGCCAACGAGAGTGTACAGGTCGCAGTGGTGGGTAGTATATGGGGCTTCGGTGACAAAACGGATGTCACTGTGATAGACTGCATCCAGCTTGTTGAGTAGGGTATTGGAGGCTATTTTGTAAATGACATCGCCGAAGTTGAGGATTGGAAGGATGGTCAGTTTTACGAGGGTATGTTTGGCAGCATGAGTGAAGGATGCTTTGTTGCGGAATAGGAAGCCAATTCTAGATTTAACTTTGGATTAGAGATGTTTGATGTGAGTCTGGAAGGAGAGGTAGGCCGTCATTGTAAATAAGAATTTGTTCTTAACTGTCTTGCCTAGTTAAATAAAGCTTAAAATAATGTTTAAAATGTAGCAGAATTAAATACCCACAGCATTCATTCTGGGGGAACTAGATTGACTCTGTTCACAGACCGTCAGCCAGACAGTGATTGTGCATCAATATCATCAGACTAAATTAGAGAAACAACCAAATAAAACAGACAAACAGGGAATGTTCAATGACCCAAAAAGACACTATAGTTGATTGTGTGAATCCACTTTATTTCCTATCATAAAGAACAGCTGTGGAAATGGGCTGTGGATTTAGACGTCCATCTGACTCCACAACAAGACATGACTGAATAGTTCAATAGTGTCTAATCCAAATAATCAGCACAATGTCAGGTGTTAGTGCAGGGCTGGAACAGAAACCTGCACACCCAGTAGCTAGATCTCTAGCAGCAAGGTTGGCCATGCATTTTCTAGGTCTCTGCATCGTTGCTTTAACAGTATTGGTGTAGTCATACAACTTATTCTAACAGTAAACCAATAGCATATTCAGAGCATTTAGAAAGTATTCAGACCCCTTGACCTTTCCCACATTTTGTTACGTTACAGCCTTATTCTAAAATGTATTCAATAATATTGTTTTCCTCATTAATCTACACACAATACCCCATAATGACAAAGTGAAAAACAGAAATACCTTATTTACATAAGTATTCAGACCCTTTGCTATGAGACTCGAAATTGAGCTTAGATGCATCCTGTTTCCATTGATTATCCTTGAGATGTTTCTACAACTTGATTGGAGTCCACCTGCGGTAAATTCAATTGATTGGACATGATTTGTAAAGGCACACCTGTTTATATAAGGTCCCACAGTTGACAGTGCATGTCAGAGCTAAAACCAAGCCATGAGGTCGAAGGAATTGTCCGTAGAGCTCTGAGACAGGATTGTGTCGAGGCACAGATCTGAGGAAGGGTACCAAAAAATGGCTGAAGTATTGAAGGTCCACAAGAACACAGTGGCCTCCATCATTCTTAAATGGAAGACATTTGGAACCACCAAGACTCTTCAAACAGAGCAATCGGGGGAGAAGGGCCTTGTTCAAGGATGTGACCAAGAACCCGCTGGTCACTATGACAGAGCTCCAGAGTTCCTCTGTGGAGATTGGAGAACCTTCCAGAAGGACAACCATCTATACAGCACTCCACCAATCAGGCCTTTATGTGGACAGATGGAAGTCACTCCAGACCATGAGAAACAAGATTCTCTGGTCTGATGAAACCAAGATTGAACTCTTTGGCCTGAATGCAAAGCATCACGTCTGGAGGAAACCAGGCACCATCCCTACGGTGAAGCATGGTGGTGGCAGCATCATGCTGTGGGGATGTTTTTCAGTGGCAGGGACTGGCAGACTAGTCAAGATTGAGGGAAAGATGAACGGAGCAAAGTACAAAGATGTTTCTACTGATGAAGCTCATATCATGCTGAAATCAATAGAACAGGGGGAAACGTTTAGGGGTTTACATTGACATAATTAAAATACTTCTACTACAATGTTAAAACCTTTTAGGGACAGACGTTCCGCAAGCGGAACGCCTCACCAATATACAATGGTAGACCGTGGCGCAAAATACAAATACCTCAAAAATGCTATAACTTCAATTTCTCAAACATATGACTATTTTACACCATTTTAAAGACAAGACTCTCATTAATCTAACCACATTGTCTGATTTCAAAAAGGCTTTACAGCGAAAGCAAAACATTAGATTATGTCAGGAGAGTACCCTGCCAAAAAGAATCACACAGCCATTTTCAAGCAAGCACATATGTCACAAAAACCAAAACCACAGCTAAATGCAGCACTAACCTTTGATGATCTTCATCAGATGACACTCCTAGGACATTATGTTATACAATACATGCATGTTTTGTTCAATCAAGTTCATATTTATATCAAAAAACAGCTTTTTACATTAGCATGTGATGTTCAGAACTAGCATACCCACCGCAAACTTCCGGTGAATTTACTAAATTACTCATGATAAACGTTCACAAAAAACATAATTATTTTAAGAATTATAGATACAGAACTCCTTTATGCAATCGCGGTGTCAGATTTTAAAATAGCTTTTCGGCGAAAGCACAATTTGCAATATTCTGAGTAGATAGCTTGGCCATCACAGGCTAGCTAATTTGACACCCACCAAGTTTGGTGCTCACTAAACTCAGAATTACTATAAGAAAAATTGGATTACCTTTGCTGTTCTTCATCAGAATGCACTCCCATGACTTCTACTTCAACAACAAATGTTGTTTTGGTTCCAAATAATCCAGTTATATTCAAATAGCTCCGTTTTGTTCGTGTGTTCAAGTCACTATCCGAAGGGTGACGCGCGAGTGCATTTCGTGACAAAAAAAATCAAAATATTCCATTACCGTACTTTGAAGCGTGTCAAACGCTGTTTAAAATAAATTTTTATGCTATTTTTCTAATAAAATAGTGATAATATTCCAACCGGGCGACGTTGTATTCATTCAAAGGCTGAAATAAAAAAATGGAGTAGTCTCGTGACCGCGCATCTCCATGTGTCACTGTTCCCAGCCTGACCACTGACAAATACTCCTGCTGTTCTTCGCCCAGAGACTGCAGACACCCCATTACACTTTCTGGCGCCTTCTGAGAGCCAATGGAAGCCTTAGAAAATGTCACGCTACAGCACAGATGCTGCATCTTCGATAGAGATGCTACAGAAGGACAACAAATTGTCAGACAGGGCCCTTCCTGTATGTTATCTTCTCAGGTTTTGGCCTACCATATGAGTTCTGTTATACTCACAGACCATTCAAACAGTTTTAGAAACTTTAGAGTGTTTTCTATCCAAATCTACTAATTATATGCATATTCTAGTTTCTGGGCAGGAGTAGTAACCAGATTAAATCGGGTACGTTTTTTATCCGGCCGTGAAAATACTGCCCCCTATCCCAAACAGATTAAAACATTCTACATTGTGACATCATTAAAATACTCCTACTACAATGTTAAAACATTCTACATTGTGACATCATTAAAATACTCCTTCTACAATGTTAAAACATTCTACATTGTGACATTAATTCATTGATATCATGAAACAACTCCTTCATGTATTTTCTGATGTTTAATCAGAGATCTTTTATCAGAGTATCTCTTGTTACATTGATCACAGCTATGAGGTTTCTCTCCTGTGTGTGTTCTCTGGTGTTCAGTAAGACGGCTAGATGTAACAAAACTCTTCCCACATTGACCACAGCTATGAGGTTTCTCTCCTGTGTGTGTTCTCTGGTGTACAATAAGACTACTAGACTTAGTAAAACTTTTCCCACATTGATCACAGCTATAAGGTTTCTCTCCTGTGTGTGTTCTCTGGTGTGATACCAGGTTGCTTGACTGAGTAAAACTCTTCCCACATTGATCACAGCTATAAGATTTCTCTCCTGTGTGTTTTCTCTGGTGTGATAACAGGCTGCCTAAGTGAGTAAAACTCTTCCCACATTGAGTACAGCTAAGATATTTATTTCCTGTATGTGTTCTCTGTTGTACAATCCATTGGCTAGATGTAGTGAAACTCTTCCCACATTGAGTACAGCTATACGGTTTCTCTCCTGTATGTGTTCTCTGATGAATAGTCAGACAGCTAGATATAGTAAAACTCTTCCCACATTGATCACAGCTATAAGGTTTCTCTCCAGTGTGAATTCTCATGTGTACTTTTAGTGATTTTAATCTTAAGTAACTCTTCCCACAATCAAAACAGTGGTGAGATTTCTCTCCGGTGTGAATTCGCAGGTGTACTTTTAGTGAATTTGATCTTGAGAAACGTTTCCCGCAGTCAGAGCAGCAGTACGGTTTCTCTCCTGTGTGTACTTGCAGGTGTATTTTAAGTTCTGATGAAGATTTGCAACCTTTCCCACAGTCAGAGCAGCAATGAGATTGATCATCTGTGGGTCTCTGCTGGTGTTTCTGGAGGTGTTCTGATGTGGAGAGACTCTGCTCTGCCTTGTCAGCATCATGATGATGTTGAGGCTCCCCAGAGGACCCACGATAGTCCCATATCTCTCCTGTGTGAACAACAAAGTCAGACAGATGGTTAAAGGCATCAACAGCAGAAATCCACTGTAAAAGGTGATGCTGTCTTAAGACAGTCAAGTCAGAAACTGTAGTGATATTTTGTCTTGTTTTCACATTAGCAGAAACATCGATGATTGTAGGCTAGAAATAAGTTATTAAAGTTGTTGAAATCCTAAGCTGTGTGCCAGACAACTTCTTGGTCTCCAATATAGGCCTCTTCTGTGTTTGCAAAAATTGGAGCACGAGGGCAATGCACATGCAATTTGATTGCAGAAACCTGCTAATGAGGAAACCACTAGTTATGGATGTAGTATATCTGGTAATGAGGAAACCGCTAGTTATGGATGTAGTATATCTGGTAATGAGGAAACCACTAGTTGTGGATGTAGTATATCTGGTAATGAGGAAACCACTAGTTATGGATGTAGTATATCTGGTAATGAGGAAACCACTAGTTATGGATGTAGTATATCTGGTAATGAGGAAACCACTAGTTATGGATGTAGTATATCTGGTAATGAGGAAACCACTAGTTATGGATGTAGTATATCTGGTAATGAGGAAACCACTAGTTATGGATGTAGTATATCTGCTAATGAGGAAACCACTAGTTATGGATGTAGTATATCTGGTAATGAGGAAACCACTAGTTATGGATGTAGTATATCTGCTAATGAGGAAACCACTAGTTATGGATGTAGTATATCTGGTAATGAGGAAACCACTAGTTATGGATGTAGTATATCTGGTAATGAGGAAACCACTAGTTATGGATGTAGTATATCTGGTAATGCGCACGCAATTTGGTTGCAGAAACTCCATGCTAATGCGGAAACTGCTAGTTATACCAATACCATAGACCTACTGTAGGACCTATAACACAATACAAATACACGTCATAACATTTCAACCAATCAATTGGTAGAAAGAAAATACTTTTTTTTTTTTTTTTTTAAATCTGCCATATAACATACATGCATTCAGACCCCTTCCCTTTTTACACATTTGGTTATTATAATTTTTGTATTTTTTTTTTAATTATCAATTTTCAGACAATACCTCATAAACACATCACAATACCCCATAAAAGTCAGAAAAAAAAGTTTAGAAATGGTTGTATATATATATATATACACACACACACACATCTCTCTCTCTCTCTCTAGGTCATGCCAGTAGGCTACAGTAGGTTGTATCTCTCTAGGTCATGTCAGTAGGTTACAGTAGGTTGTAACTCTAGGTCATGCCAGTAGGTTACAGTAGGTTGTAACTCTCTAGGTCATGCCAGTAGGTTACAGTAGGTTGTACCTCTCTAGGTCATGCCAGTAGGTTACAGTAGGTTGTATCTCTCTAGGTCATGCCAGTAGGTTACAGTAGGTTGTAACTCTCTAGGTCATGCCAGTAGGTTACAGTAGGTTGTATCTCTCTAGGTCATGCCAGTAGGCTACAGTTGGTTGTAACTCTCTAGGTCATGCCAGTAGGTTGTAACTCTCTAGGTCATGCCAGTAGGCTACAGTAGGTTGTATCTCTCTAGGTCATACCAGTAGGCTACAGTAGGTTGTATCTCTCTAGGTCATGCCAGTAGGTTACAGTAGGTTGTAACTCTCTAGGTCATGCCAGTAGGTTACAGTAGGTTGTATCTCTCTAGGTCATGCCAGTAGGTTACAGTAGGTTGTATCTCTCTAGGTCATGCCAGTAGGTTACAGTAGGTTGTATCTCTCTAGGTCATGCCAGTAGGCTACAGTAGGTTGTATCTCTCTAGGTCATGCCAGTAGGTTACAGTAGGCTGTATCCAAGTGGAAACAATTATCAACCCAATGTGGATAGTGTTGAATTTGGTCAACAACAAAATGAATGGCTTATTTGCTACGTGACGTTTACTTGATCTAACAGAAGTTTCGTAATGATTAAGTTGTTATGTGGACACGTGACATACCGACAACTTTGATAAAACACTATAGGATTTGTCTCCAGATCGCTCTGCATATTCATGCTAGTAGCTTAGCATCTCTCTCCATTGAATACAGGCGGTTGACGTCAACAACCCTCATAGAATATGAACAATAGATTACAATAATAAGATGTATCCACCAATCCAAAGACAGGATAGGTGGGAGATAGACAACCCACAGTGCAGCTTTGTGGACAACGACTCCCCTTGTCAGGGCGGAGAGACATCTTGTCAGTATATCCATAATCTTTGGTGTAGCCAACCCAACTCTCACATGGCTCTATTGGGGGTCACGGTGTGTAGTAAAACATCACTACATTAAAATCACTACATGCCGTGGCCCCCCAGTCTGCGGTCAGCAGATAGACCTCAAATATATATGTTAAGTCACTTTTTGGAAACGGAACGGAGAAAACAAGGGGTAGCTTGTTCTCTACACCGTCTGATTCTAGACATATCAGTCATCATCCCAGGACCCTCCGTTGAAGAGGTATTGACGAGCCAACTCCGAATATCCAAAGTTAAAAACTAATTGAAGGTGGTACTTACTGGTGTTAATCAGATCTCCTGTCTCCTCCTCTTCATCTTTCAATGTGACAGTAATCTCTCCTTCCTTCTTCACTCCAAAAACAGCATCATCCTCTTCTTCCTCTTGTTTAACTGAAACGTCTTTCTCTTCTTCTTTCACTGTAACAGCCTCACCCTCTACTTCTTGTTTTACTGTAACATCCTCCTCTTCCTTCTCCTCTTTCACGACAATGTTCAGCCCCAGAGCTTCTTTCTCCGTCCAGCAGACCACCTCTTCTTTAACAGGAGGGGAGTAGTTTAGGGAGCTCATGTTCGGGGATGTTAGCTAGCTAGCTATCATTAGTGAATAGGCTAATGCTGACTTAACCAGCCAGCTACTATAGCTGACTAATAAACAATAACGTAATATTAAATTAAATAGGTTAACAAGTAGATACGACAGAAGTGTGTCTAAAACACAGTAGCTAATATACACCGAAAGCGTATAAATAGCTTGAATCTTTCGGCTATGTTGGCTAGCAAGCTAGCGAGGTGGTTGACGAGCTGTTTATGAAGAACCGTCCACTAGATTATACGTCACGCTGCAGCATCGCCTGAAAGACGCACATCGCCGTCTGCTGACTGGAGGGAAACGCAGTTGAGGATCACATTTTATTTTCAGACTAAGATTATTTTACATGGGTTTAATTAAATAATACTATTATATTGAGACATACAAAGACAGGAATGTGGTGATTGATTAGTGAGAATAAAAAATGTTTACTACAGCACATTTAAGGCAGTTTCATTCAGTCGAACAACATATAAATAAGTAGCCAGCTACTGTAGGTCTATATCTATGTAACAATACATCATGTAGATGTATATAATGAACAGACTAGGTCTATACTGCTCCTACATGGAGTAACAATACATCATGTAGATGTATTTAATGAACAGACTAGGTCCATACTGCTCCTACATGGTGTAACAATACATCATGTAGATGTATATAATGAACAGACTAGGTCTATACTGCTCCTACATGGTGTAACAATACATCATGTAGATGTATATAATGAACAGACTGGGTCTATACTGCTGCTACGTGGTGTAACAATACATCATGTAGATGTATATAATGAACAGACTAGGTCTATACTGCTCCTACATGGTGTAACAATACATCATGTAGATGTATATAATGAACAGACTAGGTCTACACTGCTCCTACATGGTGTAACAATACATCATGTAGATGTATATAATGAACAGACTAGGTCTATACTGCTCCTACATGGTGTAACAATACATCATGTAGATGTATATAATGAACAGACTAGGTCTATACTACTCCTACATGGTGTAACAATACATCATGTAGATGTATATAATGAACAGACTAGGTCTATACTGCTCCTACATGGTGTAACAATACATCATGTAGATGTATATAATGAACAGACTAGGTCTATACTGCTCCTACATGGTGTAACAATACATCATGTAGATGTATATAATGAACAGACTAGGTCTATACTGCTCCTACATGGTGTAACAATACATCATGTAGATGTATATAATGAACAGACTAGGTCTATACTGCTCCTACATGGTGTAACAATACATCATGTAGTTGTATATAATGAACAGACTAGGTCTATACTGCTGCTACATGGTGTAACAATACATCATGTAGATGTATATAATGAACAGACTAGGTCTATACTGCTCCTACATGGTGTAACAATACATCATGTAGATGTATATAATGAACAGACTAGGTCTATACTGCTCCTACATGGTGTAACAATACATCATGTAGATGTATATAATGAACAGACTAGGTCTATACTGCTGCTACATGGTGTAACAATACATCATGTAGATGTATATAATGAACAGACTAGGTCTATACTGATCCTACATGGTGTAACAATACATCATGTAGATGTATATAATGAACAGACTAGGTCTATACTGCTGCTACATGGTGTAACAATACATCATGTAGATGTATATAATGAACAGACTAGGTCTATACTGCTCCTACATGGTGTTACAATACATCATGTAGATGTATATAATGAACAGACTAGGTCTATACTGCTCCTACATGGTGTAATAATACATCATGTAGATGTATATAATGAACAGACTAGGTCTATACTGCGCCTACATGGTGTAACAATACATCATGTAGATGTATATAATGAACAGACTAGGTCTATACTGCTCCTACATGGTGTAACAATACATCATGTAGATGTATATAATGAACAGACTAGGTCTATACTGCTGCTACATGGTGTAACAATACAGTGCATTCGGAAAGTATTCAGACCCCTTCACTTTTTCCACATTTTGTTACATTACAGCCTTATTCTAAAATGATTAACACTACCGTTCAAAAGGTTGGAGTCACTTAGAAATGTTCTTGTTTTTGAAAGAAAAACACTTTTTTTGTCCATTAAAATAACATCAAATTGATCTGAAATACAGTGTAGACATTGTTAATGTTGTGAATGACTATTGTAGCTGGAAACAGCTGATTGTTTATGGAATATCTACATAGGCGTACAGAGGCCCATTATCAGCAACCATCACTCCTGTGTTCCAATGCCACAATGTGTTAGCTAATCCAAGTTTATCATTTTAAAAGGCTAATTGATCATTAGAAAACCCTTTTGCAATTATGTTAGCACAGCTGAAAACTGTTGTGCCGATATAACAAAGCTTTTGTAAACAGTGTTGTTGCATAACAATCAGGCAGTAGAACAACAATAATCATCACCCTCTTGACCAATCTTCCCTCCCCTTAACATTGGGTTGATTCAGACCCTGTCAGTGTACCAGGTGGACATTGGGTTTGATTCAGACCCTGTCAGTGTACCAGGTGGACATTGGGTTTGATTCAGACCCTGTCAGTGTACCAGGTGGACATTGGGTTGATTCAGACCCTGTCAGTGTACCAGGTGGACATTGGGTTTAATTCAGACCCTGCCAGTGTACCAGGTGGACATTGGGTTTGATTCAGACCCTGCCAGTGTACCAGGTGGACATTGGGTTTGATTCAGGCCCTGCCAGTGTACCAGGTGGACATTGGGTTTGATTCAGACCCTGCCAGTGTGCCAGGTGGACATTGGGTTTGATTCAGACCCTGCCAGTATGCCAGGTGGACATTGGGTTTGATTCAGACCCTGCCAGCATGGCCAGAAATGTATTCCAAGGTCAGTAACTTATAACCACAGAACCACCCCAGACCTTTCATGCATGACTAAAAACACCTAAGTATTAGATTTACTGCCATGGTCTAGTATGTCACTGCATCAGAGACCATTCACAATGCTGGCTGATGTACGAGTAAAACATGACATATTATTTCCTAACCATTCACAATGCTGGCTGAGGTACGAGTAAAACATGACATATTATTTCCTAACCATTCACAATGCTGGCTGAGGTACGAGTAAAACATGACATATTATTTCCTAACCATTCACAATGCTGGCTGAGGTACGAGTAAAACATGACATATTATTTCCTAACCATTCACAATGCTGGCTGAGGTACGAGTAAAACATGACATATTATTTCCTAACCATTCACAATGCTGGCTGAGGTACGAGTAAAACATGACATATTATTTCCTAACCATTCACAATGCTGGCTGAGGTACGAGTAAAACATGACATATTATTTCCTAACCATTCACAATGCTGGCTGAGGTACGAGTAAAACATGACATATTATTTCCTAACCATTCACAATGCTGGCTGAGGTACGAGTAAAACATGACATATTATTTCCTAACCATTCACAATGCTGGCTGAGGTACGAGTAAAACATGACATATTATTTCCTAACCATTCACAATGCTGGCTGAGGTACGAGTAAAACATGACATATTATTTCCTAACCATTCACAATGCCGGCTGAGGTACGAGTAAAACATGACATATTATTTCCTAACCATTCACAATGCCGGATGAGGTACGAGTAAAACATGACATATTATTTCCTAACCATTCACAATGCTGGCTGAGGTACGAGTAAAACATGAAATATTATTTCCTAACCATTCACAATGCTGGCTGAGGTATGAGTAAAACATGAAAAATTATTTCCTAATTGTAAAAAATTCCCCAATCTTTTAAAAAAGATCTGAAATGGCAAGGCTTTAGTTCAGTGGGCTTTTCCATTGTTGAGGAAAGCAGGGGAAGTGTTGTGAGTAACAGAACTGCCTACGGTGTGGGGGAAGGGAAGCTGCTCGCTGATTGGCTGTAGTGACAAGGGTCCCTCCAAAAATCTATCACTATTCCAACTCAAATATGTCATTTTAAATAGCTAAATTCAATCCAGCTGGGCCTTTTTAACACAGACAGTTGTTCCTGCTGTAGATGTTATGCCTTTGTACAGATCTAGGATCAGTTCTCCTCCACAATGCATATTCAGTACCGGTCAATTGTTTGGACACACCTACAAATTCAATGTTTTTTCTTTATTTTAACTGTTGTCTAAGTTGGCCTTCCCTGTGGCTCAGTTGGTAGAGCATGGTGTGTGCAATGCCAGGGTTGTGGGTTAGATTCCCACGGGGGGCCAGTACAAAAAAAAAAAAAAAGAATGCATGAAATGTATGCATTCACTACTGTAAGTTGCTCTGGATAAGAGCTTCTGCTAAATAACTAAAATGTAAATGTAAAAAATGTACAATAATAGTGAAGACAACACAACTATGAAGTAACTCATATGGAATCATGTAGTAACCAAAAAAGTGTTAAACAAATCAAAATATATTTTATATTTGAAATTCTTCAAAGTAGCCACCCTTTGCCTTGATGACAGCTTTGCACACTCTTTGCATTTTCTCACCTGGAATGCTTTTCCAACAGTCTTGAAGGAGTTCCCACATATGCTGAGCAATTGTTGGCTGCATTTCCTTCACTCTGCGGTCCGATTCATCCCAAACCATCTCATAGGCATAGTTGTTGTCTTCACAGTTAACTCTAATGAACGTATCTTCTGCAGCAGAGGTAACTCTGGGTCTTCCTTTCCTGTGGCAATCCTCATGAGAGCCAGCTTCATCATAGCGATGGATGGTTTTTGTGACTGCACTTGAAGATTCATTCAAAGTTTTTGAAAGTTTCCGTATTGACTGACTTTCATGTGTTAAAGTAATGACGGACTGTCATTTTTTTTTGCTTATTTGAGCTGTTCTTGCCATAATATAGACAAATAGGGCTATCTTCTGTATACCACCCCTACATTGTCACAACACAACTGATTGGCTCAAATGCATTTAAGAAAGAAAGAAATGCCACAAATTAACATTGAACAAGGCACACCTGTAAATTGAAATGCATTCCAGGTGACTACCTCATGGTAGATGATAGGAGATGGTCAAAAGATAAAAGTTGTTTTTATTTTTTTAAGTCAAAATCAAACATAATAAAAAGTACATTTGAATGACACTAAGTGGCAGTGTTTTTACAACTAATGCCGGTGTGCCTGAGGCTGATGCCGTGCAGGTGTTTGTACACATGCATATACACACACTCTCATTCAAATAAACACATACAAGAACACACACATACATGTAATAGTGCCAGACATGCACACAAAAACATACAGTTGGCATTGCTGTTATGATTTCAGTTGTCCTTGATGTCCTTTGTTTTAAATGTATTATTTTGTTTTATAATTTTTTTGCATTGTTGTTTGCTGTTTTCTTCTGTCTTTTCCTTTTTTCTCTTTAGTTCATTCTCTTGGTTGTTGGTGCATTGGGGGGTTCTTGGGGGTGGGGAATGGAATTAACTGTATTTTTCTATTAGGGGGGACTGTGGGAGGGGTCTCGAATGGTTGAGGGACAGCTATTGGGGATCTTGGAGGGTTCGGGGTCACATTTTTTGGCCTGGTGGTAGATTGGTCAACGTGCCCTTGGGCAGGACATTGACCCTGGATGCTTCTGTGTGTTGCTCTGAATGGGAGTCTGTTGGATGACTGGTGTGATGTAGTTGTTGAGCGGCTTCACTGCAAGTATATTGTATGTTTAGAATATTCAATAAATTAAAAATTAAAAAAACAATAAAAAAACTTTTGCAAGCTTGAGCTAGATATCGAGCTAGTGTGACCTTCCTGGTCCCGTCCCTCAAGTCAGTGATTCAACACAGGAAGGAACAATGGATGGATAGTTCATTTATTTCCAAAGCTGCAATGATGGGACACACACAGTATGGATGAATGATCAGTAGTGACGGGATATAAACAGCACTCCCACAGCAATTCTCCATAAATCTGCCCTATAATATACTAACAAAAAACAATCAAGATGTCTGTCAAAGTTATTATGATCATATAGTGGATTTAACAATTCCTAATAATTCCTAATTTACTATAATAAAATAAATACATAGTTTCCATGTGTAATCTCATATTCACAACATCAGAATAAACTGTCATCCATTTTAGTATCAAAATATATCAAATTAACCTGAAATATTACTCAACGTCCCCCTCTGGTGGTGAATAAGTATAATCCACCTAAACTAACAGAACCGGGCTGATAAACTGGCTGGTGTTCATGAGTTTATAAAACACATACTTTATACATGTCATAAATTACCTTTATTGATGAGACACACAGTGTGGATGAATGATCAGTAGTGACAGGATATAAATAGCACTCATATAGAAGATGCAGTGTGGATGAATGATCAGGATATAAATAGCACTCCTATAGAAGATGCAGTGTGGATGAATGATCAGGATATAAATAGCACTCCTATAGAAGATGCAGTGTGGATGAATGATCAGGATATAAATAGCACTCCTATAGAAGATGCAGTGTGGATGAATGATCAGGTTATAAATAGCACTCCTATAGAAGGTGCAGTGTGGATGAATGATCAGGATATAAATAGCACTCCTATAGAAGATGCAGTGTGGATGAATGATCAGGATATAAATAGCACTCCTATAGAAGATGCAGTGAGGATGAATGATCAGGATATAAATAGCACTCCTATAGAAGATGCAGTGTGGATGAATGATCAGGATATAAATAGCACTCCTATAGAAGATGCAGTGTGGATGAATGATCAGGGTATAAATAGCACTCCTATAGAAGATGCAGTGAGGATGAATGATCAGGATATAAATAGCACTCCTATAGAAGATGCAGTTTGGATGAATGATCAGGATATAAATAGCACTCCTATAGAAGATGCAGTGAGGATGAATGATCAGGATATAAATAGCACTCCTATAGAAGATGCAGTGAGGATGAATGATCAGGATATAAATAGCACTCCTATAGAAGATGCAGTGTGGATGAATGATCAGGATATAAATAGCACTCCTATAGAAGATGCAGTGTGGATGAATGATCAGGATATAAATAGCACTCCTATAGAAGATGCAGTGTGGATGAATGATCAGGATATAAATAGCACACCTAAAGAAGATGCAGTGTGGATGAATGATCAGGATATAAATAGCACTCCTATAGAAGATGCAGTGTGGATGAATGATCAGGATATAAATAGCACTCCTATAGAAGATGCAGTGTGGATGAATGATCAGGATATAAATAGCACTCCTATAGAAGATGCAGTGAGGATGAATGATCAGGATATAAATAGCACTCCTATAGAAGATGCAGTGTGGATGAATGATCAGGATATAAATAGCACTCCTAAAGAAGATGCAGTGAGGATGAATGATCAGGATATAAATAGCACTCCTAAAGAAGATGCATTTTCCAGTTTGCTACCAACTTGAAAGAGGGAACTTTAGCATAAAACCCACATGGAAAACTGAGATTCGGCAAATAACATATAAAGAGAGGCCAAACCAACAACAGAAGTTACTAAAACATAAATTGCTAATTTATGATGTAAAAGGTGGATTTTATGATGTAATGTCAACTTTATACATTTCTATCACAGGACCACCCAATTTTCCAAATTCTCCATAAATCTGCTGTGGATTACCCAGAATCCCACACCTTTATCACTGAATGTAATGTAAACACACGAGCAGCAGTCTAAGGCCCTGCATCTCAGTGTTAGAGGCGTCACTACAGAGCCTGGTTCAAAACTAGGCTGTATCATAACAGGCCGGGATTGGGAGTCCCATAGGGCAACGCACAGTAGCCCAGCATCGTCTGGGTTAGGGTTTGGCCGTCATTGTAAATAAGAATTTGTCCTTAGCTGGCTTGCCTGTTTTGTCACGGTTGTCTAGGACCAGTGGAGATGTGGAATCAGGAGCAGGAGACAGAGGGCCGGAGCAACTGTGTTTTAATAATAATAGAGAAAATGCAATAGCCGTAGGGCACAGGGCGCGTGGCGAAGTCCGCCAGGGGAAAACACCCAAAATAAGCGCACTGAAAAAAAACAGCCCGGCAATATAATGGATACTAACAGGATACAATCACAACTGTCCTGAGTAACAATAAACAATCCCGCACGAGAACCGCACGAGAACCCCAACTGAAAATACACACTAAATAACCCCCCACGAATGACAAACACAAAACAGGTGCGGGATAGTCAGACAAAACCAAAAGACACAGAAACAACGATCGGTGGCAGCTAATAGGCCGGCGAGCGCCGCCCGACCGAGGAGGGGCGCCACCTTCGTTAGATACTGTGACATGTTTAAATAAAGGTTAAATACATTTTTTTTTATGTAACTTCATTACACCGTTACACTGGCATACAAACTCGGTAGCATAGAGTTGATAATACATATGACGTTGGGAAATAGTGCATTGTGGGTAGTTTAGAAGATTTCCCGAAATAAGTTAATCAATTTGTAATAATGCAAAAACATAACTGTTTGTACTTATAGGGAACCAGATTGTGACTACAACTCAGTTACTAAGTCTTTAACCACACTGTGTTGTTACGATGGTGAGTAAAAACTAATGCTTCCTATCCTTTAACTTTTTGTCTGACAATAAAATATACATTTTACTCAACTGCGTTACCCACTCCAGTCAACAGATGGCGGTCTGGGAATTTAAGGTAATGATGTTGGTGTGACGTATAATGTAGTGGACGGAACTCTTCTTTCAACAGCAACAACAGTGATTCAGCCTCCTCCGTAGATTGCTAGACAAAATAGCCGAACCAATAAATAGAGGCGTTAGTGTATATTAGCCACTGTGTTTTAAACCCACTTCTGTCGTCTAGTTAGTTATCAGATTTAATTTCATATTTACGGTGTTGTTGTTATTATTCAGCTAGCGGGCTGGTTAAGTTAGCATTAGCCTAGCTAGCTAACATCCCCGACCATGAGTTCACTAAGCTACTCTCCTCCTGTTAAAGAAGAGGAGGTCTGCTGGACGGAGAAAGAAGCTCTGGGGCTGAACGTGGAGTGAAAGAGGAGGAGGATGTTACTGTGAAAGAAGAGGAGGAAGAGGAGGATGCAGTTTTTGGAGTGAAAGAGGAGGAGGGGGAGATGACTGTCACATTGGAGGAAGAAGAGGAGCTTGGAGATCTGTTTAACACCAGTAAGTACCGTCTCTGCAGTCGTTGAACCAATATGCAGTAAAGGGGTTCTACACTTTAAAACCTGTTATGGTTAGGGTTAGGGTATAGGGGGCAGTATTTTCACGGCCGGATAAAAAACGTACCCGATTTAATCTGTTTATTACTCCTGCCCAGAAACTAGAATATGCATATAATTGTTTGATTTGGATAGAAAACACCCTAAAGTTTCTAAAACTGTTTGAATGGTGTCTATGAGTATAACAGAACTCATTTGGCAGGCCAAAACCTGAGAAGATTCCAAACAGGAAGTGCCCTCTCTGACCATTTCTTGGCCTTCTTGATCATCTCTATCCAAAACAGGGGATCTCTGCTGTAACGTGACATTTTCTAACGCTCCCATAGGCTCTCAGAAGGCGCCAGAACGTTGAATGATGACTTTGCAGGCCATGGCTGAAAAACAGTAGCGCATTTGGTAAGTGGTCGATCTGAGAACAATGAGACTGGAGGCTCATGCACGAGATGACTCCATGTTTTCATTTTCAGTCTTTGAACAAAAACAACGACTCCCGGTCGGAATATTATTGCTTTTTTACGAGAAAAATCGCATAAAAATTGATTTTAAACAGCTTTTGACATGCTTCGAAGTACGGTAATGGAATATTTTGAATTTTTTTGTCACGAAACGCGCCGGGCGCGTCACCCTTCTTTACCCTTCGGATAGTGTCTTGAACGCACGAACAAAACGCCGCTATTTGGATATAACTATGGATTATTTGGAACCAAACCAACATTTGTTATTGAAGTAGAAGTCCTGTGAGTGCATTCTGACGAAGAACAGCAAAGGTAATCCAATTTTTCTTATAGTAAATCTGAGTTTGGTGAGTACCAAACTTGGTGGGTGTCAAAATAGCTAGCCCGTGATGGCGAGCTATCTACTCAGAATATTGCAAAATGTGCTTTCACCGAAAAGCTATTTTAAAATCGGACAACGCGATTGCATAAAGGAGTTGTGTATCTATAATTCTTAAAATAATTGTTATGTTTTTTGTGAACGTTTATCGTGAGTAATTTAGTAAATTCACCGGAAGTGTTCGGTGGGAATGCTAGTTCTGAACGTCACATGCTAATGTAAAAAGCTGTTTTTTGATATAAATATGAACTTGATTGAACAAAACATGCATGTATTGTATAACATAATGTCCTAGGAGTGTCATCTGATGAAGATCATCAAAGGTTAGTGCTGCATTTAGCTGTGGTTTTGTTTTTTGTGACATCATATGCTAGCTTGAAAAATGGGTGTCTGATTATTTCTGGCTGGGTACTCTGCTGACATAATCTAATATTTTGCTTTCGCTGTAAAGCCTTTTTGAAATCGGACAGTGTGGTTAGATTAACGAGAGTCTTGTCTTTAAAATGGTGTAAAATAGGAGTTTGAGGAGTTTGTATTTCGCGCCACGCCCATCATTGGATATTGGAGCAGGTGTTCCGCTAGCGGAACATCTAGATGTAAGAGGTTAAATACAGCTGTGAGTTGTTATTTTTTTCATTTTTGACAAAATGAGCACTCCTGGAAGTGACAGATTTTGACTCATATTGAGTGATAAGACTGAGCTATTTAAAAACACTTTTTCAACATTTCAAGATAGCAGTTAGTTCAGTTTGATCTTATTAAAGACAGCTGTATATTATTTTTTTAGACCCCAAAATATTCTATGTTCACGCCCACCTTCCCTATACCCCCTCTTCTCCCCTACCTTCCCTATACCCCCTCCTCTCCCCTACCTTCCCTATACCCCCTCCTCTCCCCTACCTTCCATATACCCCCCTCCTCTCCCCTACCTTCCCTATACCCCCCTCCTCTCCCCTACCTTCCCTATACCCCCCTCCTCTCCCCTACCTTCCCTATACCTCCCTCCTCTCCCCTACCTTCCCTATACCCCCCTCCTCTCCCCTACCTTCCCTATACCCCCACCTCTCCCCTACCTTCCCTATACCCCCTCCTCTCCCCTACCTTCCCTATACCCCCCTCCTCTCCCCTACCTTCCCTATACCCCCCTCCTCTCCCCTACCTTCCCTATACCTCCCTCCTCTCCCCTACCTTCCCTATACCCCCCTCCTCTCCCCTACCTTCCCTATACCCCCCTCCTCTCCCCTACCTTCCCTATACCCCCCTCCTCTCCCTTACCTTCCCTATACCCCCTCCTCTCCCCTACCTTCCCTATACCCCCTCCTCTCCCCTACCTTCCCTATACCCCCCTCCTCTCTCCTATCTTCCCTATACCCCCCCTCTCCCTACCTTCCCTATACCCCCTCCTCTCCCCTACCTTCCCTATACCCCCCTCCTCTCCCCTACCTTCCCTATACCCCCTCCTCTCCCCTACCTTCCCTATACCCCCTCCTCTCCCCTACCTTCCCTATACCCCCCTCCTCTCCCCTACCTTCCCTATACCCCCTCCTCTCCCCTACCTTCCCTATACCCCCCTCCTCTCCCCTACCTTCCCTATACCCCACTCCTCTCCCCTACCTTCCCTATACCCCCTCCTCTTCCCTACCTTCCCTATACCCCCTCCTCTCCCCTACCTTCCCTATACCCCCTCCTCTCCCCTACCTTCCCTATACCCCCCTCCTCTCCCCTACCTTCCCAATACCCCCTCCTCTCCCCTACCTTCCCTATACCCCCCTCCTCTCCCCTACCTTCCCTATACCCCCTCCTCTCCCCTACCTTCCCTATACCCCCTCCTCTCCCCTACCTTCCCTATACCCCCTCCTCTCCCCTACCTTCCCTATACCCCCTCCTCTCCCCTACCTTCCCTATACCCCCCCTGTCCCCTATTATGTTGGATCATCATGTTTATTTGTTTGAATCTTGTCTTTGTTTGTGATCAGGTTAGAAGAGAATGACTCCTCAACCCAAGAGGCCCTGGAGCAGCTGTGATCAGGTTAGAAGAGAATGACTCCTCAACCCAAGAGGCCCTGGAGCAGCTGTGATCAGGTTAGAAGAGAATGACTCCTCATCCCAAGAGGCCCTGGAGCAGCTGTGATCAGGTTAGAAGAGAATGACTCCTCAACCCAAGAGGCCCTGGAGCAGCTGTGATCAGGTTAGAAGAGAATGACTCCTCAACCCAAGAGGCCCTGGAGCAGCTGTGATCAGGTTAGAAGAGAATGACTCCTCAACCCAAGAGGCCCTGGAGCAGCTGTGATCAGGTTAGAAGAGAATGACTCCTCAACCCAAGAGGCCCTGGAGCAGCTGTGAGAGAGCATCAGTGTGGAACCATTTGGGGAAATTTAAAGAAGGTTTCCTGGAAAAGAGGATTGACTGTTATGTAAAGGGTCAGAGCCACTGAGTGGACAAAATATTAAGGATACCTTCCTAATATTGAGTTACGCCTGGTCAGTTTGTCATGGAAAGAAATGTGTCCTTAATGTTTTGTGTTAATTACATAATAATTATACATTTATGGATTGTTTTATGTAGCCTATTGTTTTCTATTTATTCAACCTGCCATCTACCCACCTGGGGACTGAGGGTTATGAGAGAACCCCCACATCACTAGCTTCTCTTTATTCAACCTGCCATCTACCCACCTGGGGACTGAGGGTTATGAGAGAACCCCCACATCACTAGCTTCTCTATATTCAACCTGCCATCTCCCCACCTGGGGACTGAGGGTTATGAGAGAACCCCCACATCACTAGCTTCTCTTTATTCAACCTGCCATCTACCCACCTGGGGACCGAGGGTTATGAGAGAACCCCCACATCACTAGCTTCTCTTTATACAACCTGCCATCTACCCACCTGGGGACTGAGGGTTATGAGAGAACCCCCACATCACTAGCTTCTCTTTATTCAACCTGCCATCTACCCACCTGGGGACTGAGGGTTATGAGAGAACCCCCACATCACTAGCTTCTCTTTATTCAACCTGCCATCTACCCACCTGGGGACTGAGGGTTATGAGAGAACCCCCACATCACTAGCTTCTCTTTATTCAACCTGCCATCTACCCACCTGGGGACTGAGGGTTATGAGAGAACCCCCACATCACTAGCTTCTCTTTATTCAACCTGCCATCTACCCACCTGGGGACTGAGGGTTATGAGAGAACCCCCACATCACTAGCTTCTCTTTATACAACCTGCCATCTACCCACCTGGGGACTGAGGGTTATGAGAGAACCCCCACATCACTAGCTTCTCTTTATTCAACCTGCCATCTACCCACCTGGGGACTGAGGGTTATGGGAGAACCCCCATATCACTAGCTTCTCTTTATTCAACCTGCCATCTACCCACCTGGGGACTGAGGGTTATGAGAGAACCCCCACATCACTAGCTTCTCTTTATTCAACCTGCCATCTACCCACCTGGGGACTGAGGGTTATGAGAACCCCCACATCACTAGCTTCTCTTTATTCAACCTGCCATCTACCCACCTGGGGACTGAGGGTTATGAGAGAACCCCCACATCACTAGCTTCTCTTTATACAACCTGCCATCTACCCACCTGGGGACTGAGGGTTATGAGAGAACCCCCACATCACTAGCTTCTCTTTATTCGACCTGCCATCTACCCACCTGGGGACTGAGGGTTATGGGAGAACCCCCACATCACTAGCTTCTCTTTATTCAACCTGCCATCTACCCACCTGGGGACTGAGGGTTATGAGAGAACCCCCACATCACTAGCTTCTCTTTATTCAACCTGCCATCTACCCACCTGGGTACTGAGGGTTATGAGAGAACCCCCACATCACTAGCTTCTCTTTATTCAACCTACCATCTACCCACCTGGGGACTGAGGGTTATGAGAGAACCCCCACATCACTAGCTTCTCTTTATTCAACCTGCCATCTACCCACCTGGGGACTGAGGGTTATGAGATAACCCCCACATCACTAGCTTCTCTTTATTCAACCTGCCATCTACCCACCTGGGGACTGAGGGTTATGAGAGAACCCCCACATCACTAGCTTCTCTTTATTCAACCTGCCATCTACCCACCTGGGGACTGAGGGTTATGAGAGAACCCCCACATCACTAGCTTCTCTTTATTCAACCTGCCATCTACCCACCTGGGGACTGAGGGTTATGAGAGAACCCCCACATCACTAGCTTCTCTTTATTCAACCTACCATCTACCCACCTGGGGACTGAGGGTTATGAGAGAACCCCCACATCACTAGCTTCTCTTTATTCAACCTGCCATCTACCCACCTGGGGACTGAGGGTTATGAGATAACCCCCACATCACTAGCTTCTCTTTATTCAACCTGCCATCTACCCACCTGGGGACTGAGGGTTATGAGAGAACCCCCACATCACTAGCTTCTCTTTATTCAACCTGCCATCTACCCACCTGGGGACTGAGGGTTATGAGAGAACCCCCACATCACTAGCTTCTCTTTATTCAACCTGCCATCTACCCACCTGGGGACTGAGGGTTATGAGAGAACCCCCACATCACTAGCTTGCAGGTTCTGCAGCCTTGTAAAGATAAGGAGGGGACGACTGGGAGGCAGGTTGGCATTTATTGTCATGAATCTTGCCCTGGGGGCAGGTTGGCATTTATTGTCATGAATCTTGCCCTGGAGGCAGGTTGGCATTTATTGTCATGAATCTTGCCCTGGAGGCAGGTTGGCATTTATTGCCATGAATCTTGTTCTGGAGGCAGGTTGGCATTTATTGTCATGAATCTTGCCCTGGAGGCAGTTCAGCAAAGTATTCACTAGCTGGCACAGGCACAAAGTAATACAATCAGATTTTAATCCTAACCTCAACCACACTGCTAATCCTTCCCTTAAATTAAGACCATAAAACATTATTTTCCACAGCCAATTCTGACTTTGCAGCTGACATATCTAGAGGAAATCGCACAGTTCTGCCTCCAGGTCAAGATTCATGACAAACGTCAACATGAGACAGGGAGAAGCAATGTAAAAATCAATAAGGAAATTGTTTTCACAATTAACATGCTTTTTCTTGTTTCAAGTATGTTTTATTATGAAAAGTACAATATAACCATGTATACTTGTACAACTATGGAGCGCATGTCCACATATAATTGTACAATTTGTTTTTACAACATAAAAGACAAGAAATGATCACATTGGTATTTTAACAGTGTTATTGTAAGAGTTTAAATGTTTAAACAGAGGATACATCTAAAACAGGATAAAACAAGTGCAGTATGTTGTGAGAATGTTACTTTAACGTCGACTCATAACGTCACACTATAACTTCATGGGAGTCTTGTGGAAAGACTGCATGTTGTTTTGGGTGGATTGAGTGATGTCTTCATCAACATTTTGCAGAATATTCCGGTAATATTTTCACCTCTTGTCGGCTGCAGACATTCATAAGGAGTTCCAGTAGTTTATTTGCCATTTGCAGGTATTAAAAGTAATACATACATTGTAATTCCTTGTTGGATCTCTCTCACATACAGGACAGTACATACCAGAGGAGGCTGCTGAGGGGAGGACGGCTCATAATAATGTCTGGAACAGAGTGAATGAAATGGAACACATGGAAACCACGTGTTTGATACCATTCCACTTATTCCACTCCAGCCATTACAAGCCTGTCCTCCCTAAATAAGGTCCCACCAACCTCCTGTGGTACAAACACAAACAGTAAAATATATCATAAAAAATGCAAAGTGGTAAAAGATCAGAAAATATTACAAGCCTGTCATGTGTGTGTGTCCATTGTGTGTGTCAGTGTTTATGTGTGTCAGTGTGTGTATGTGTTTAGTGTGTGTGTGTCAGTGTTTATGTGTTCAGTGTGTGTGTGTGTGTGTGTGTGTTCAGTGTATGTGTGTGTATGTGTGTGTGTGTGTGTGTGTGTGTGTGTCAAGCGTGTGTGTGTCAAGTGAGTGTGTGTGTCAGTGTGTGTGTGTGTGTGTGTGTGTGTGTGTGTGTGTGTGTGTCCAGTGAGTGTGTGTGTCCAGTGAGTGTGTCCAGTGAGTGTGTGTGCCCAGTGAGTGTGTCCAGTGTTTGTGTGTGTGTGTTCAGTGTGTGTGTGTGTGTGTGTGTGTGTCCAGAGTGTGTGTGTGTGTGTCCAGAATGTGTGTGTGTGTGTGTGTGTGTGTCCACAGTGTGTGTGTGTCCACTGAGTGTGTCCAGTGAGTTTGTGTGTGTGTCCAGTGAGTGTGTGTCCAGTGAGTGTGTGTCCAGTGAGTGTGTCCAGTGAGTGTGTGTGTGTGTCCAGTGTGTGTGTGTCCAGTGAGTGTGTGTGTGTGTGTGTCCAGTGAGTGTGTGTCCAGTGAGTGGGTGTGTGTGTGTGTCCAGTGAGTGTGTGTCCACTGAGTGTGTGTGTGTGTGTGTGTGTGTGTCCAGTGAGTGTGTCCAGTGAGTGTGTGTGTGTGTGTGTGTGTGTCCAGTGAGTGTGTCCAGTGAGTGTGTCCAGTGAGTGTGTCCAGGGAGTGTGTGTGTGTGTGTGTCCAGTGAGTGTGTGTGTGTGTGTGTGTGTCCAGTGAGTGTGTGTGTGTGTGTCCATTTTGTGTCTGTCCATTTTGTTTCCAGTGTGTGTGTATCCAGTGTGTGTGTATGTGTGTGTGTGTCCTGTGTGTTTGTGTGTGTCTAGTGTGTGTGTGTGTGTCCAGTTTGTGTCCAGTGTGTGTGTGTGTGTGTGTCCAGTGTGTGTGTGTGTATGTCTGTGTGTGTGTGTGTGTGTGTGTCCATTGTGTGTGTGTGTGTGTGTGTCTGTGTCCAGTTTGTGTGTGTGTGTGTGTGTCTGTGTCCAGTGTGTGTGTGTGTGTCCAGTGTGTGTGTGTGTGTGTGTCCAGTGTGTGCGTGTGTGTGTGTCCAGTGTGTGTGTGCCTGTGTGTGTGTGTCCAGTGTGTGTGTGTCCAGTGTGTGTGTGTGTCCAGTGTGTGCGTGTGTGTGTGTGTCCAGTGTGTGTGTTAGTGTGTGTCCTGTGTGTGTGTGTGTGTGTGTGTGTGTCAAGCGTGTGTGTGTCCAGTGAGTGTGTGTGTCCAGTGAGTGTGTCCAGTGAGTGTGTGTGCCCAGTGAGTGTGTCCAGTGTGTGTGTGTGTGTGTCAGTGTGTGTGTTCAGTGTGTGTGTGTGTGTGTGTGTGTGTGTGTGTGTCCAGAGTGTGTGTGTGTGTGTCCAGAATGTGTGTGTGTGTGTCCAGAGTGTGTGTGTGTGTCCAGTGAGTGTGTCCAGTGAGTGTGTGTGTGTGTCCAGTGAGTGTGTGTGTCCAGTGAGTGTGTGTCCAGTGAGTGTGTGTCCAGTGAGTGTGTCCAGTGAGTGTGTGTGTGTGTCCAGTGTGTGTGTGTGTCCGGTGAGTGTGTGTGTGTGTCCAGTGAGAGTGTGTCCTTTGAGTTTGTGTGTTTGTGTGTCCAGTGAGTGTGTGTCCACTGAGTGTGTGTGTGTGTGTGTCCAGTGAGTGTGTGTCCACTGAGTGTGTGTGTGTGTGTGTGTCCAGTGAGTGTGTCCAGTGAGTGTGTGTGTGTGTGTCCAGTGAGTGTGTCCAGTGTGTGTGTGTGTGTGTGTGTGTGTGTGTGTGTCCAGTGAGTGTGTGTCCAGTGAGTGTGTCCAGTGAGTGTGTCCAGTGAGTGTGTGTGTGTATGTGTGTCCAGTGAGTGTGTGTGTGTGTGTGTCCATTTTGTGTCTGTCCATTTTGTTTCCAGTGTGTTTGTATCCAGTGTGTGTGTATGTGTGTGTGTGTCCTGTGTGTTTGTGTGTGTCTAGTGTGTGTGTGTCCATTGCGTGTGTGTGTGTGTCTGTGTCCAGTGTGTGTGTGTGTGTGTCTGTCTGTGTCCAGTGTGTGTGTGTGTCCAGTGTGTGTGTTAGTGTGTGTCCAGTGTGTGTCCAGTGTGTGTGTGTGTGTGTGTGTGTGTGTGTGTGTGTGTGTGTGTGTGTGTGTGTGTGTGTGTGTGTCAAGCGTGTGTGTATCCAGTGAGTGTGTGTGTCCAGTGAGTGTGTCCAGTGAGTGTGTGTGCCCAGTGAGTGTGTCCAGTGTGTGTGTGTGTGTGTGTGTGTGTGTGTCCAGAGTGTGTGTGTGTGTGTGTGTCCAGAATGTGTGTGTGTGTCCAGTGAGTGTGTCCAGTGAGTGTGTGTGTGTCCACTGAGTGTGTCCAGTGAGTGTGTGTGTGTGTGTGTCCAGTGAGTGTGTGTCCAGTGAGTATGTGTCCAGTGAGTGTGTCCAGTGAGTGTGTGTGTGTGTGTGTCCAGTGTGTGTGTGTCCAGTGAGTGTGTGTGTGTGTGTGTGTGTCCAGTGAGTGTGTGTCCAGTGAGTGGGTGTGTGTGTCCGTCCAGTGAGAGTGTGTCCAGTGAGTTTGTGTGTGTGTGTGTCCAGTGAGTGTGTGTCCACTGAGTGTGTGTGTGTGTGTGTCCAGTGAGTGTGTGTCCACTGAGTGTGTGTGTGTGTGTGTCCAGTGAGTGTGTCCAGTGAGTGTGTGTGTGTGTGTCCAGTGAGTGTGTCCAGTGAGTGTGTGTGTGTGTGTGTGTGTGTGTGTGTGTGTGTGTGTGTGTCCAGTGAGTGTGTCCAGTGAGTGTGTCCAGTGAGTGTGTCCAGTGAGTGTGTCCAGGGAGTGTGTGTGTGTGTGTCCGTCCAGTGAGTGTGTGTGTGTGTGTCCAGTGAGTGTGTGTGTGTGTGTCCATTTTGTGTCTGTCCATTTTGTTTCCAGTGTGTGTGTATCCAGTGTGTGTGTATGTGTGTGTGTGTCCTGTGTGTTTGTGTGTGTCTAGTGTGTGTGTGTGTGTGTGTGTGTGTGTCCAGTTTGTGTCCAGTGTGTGTGTGTGTGTGTGTGTCCAGTGTGTGTGTGTGTGTGTGTCCAGTGTGTGTGTGTGTGTCCAGTGTGTGTGTGTGTCCATTGTGTGTGTGTGTGTGTGTGTGTGTGTCTGTGTCCAGTGTGTGTGTGTGTTTCCAGTGTGTGTGTCCAGTGTGTGTGTCCTGTGTGTGTGTGTGTGTGTGTCCAGTGTGTGTGTGTGTGTGTCCAGTGTGTGCATGTGTGTGTGTGTCCAGTGTGTGTGTGCCTGTGTGTGTGTGTCCAGTGTGTGTGTGTCCAGTGTGTGTGTGTCCAGTGTGTGTGTGTGTCCAGTGTGTGCGTGTGTGTGTGTGTGTGTGTCCAGTGTGTGTGTTAGTGTGTGTGTTAGTGTGTGTGTGTGTGTGTGTGTGTCCAGTTATTATTTCAGGGACACTGAAGAGCCAACATAATCAACCCAAAACCCTGGATATAGGGGCTCAGTGAATGTGGAGGTGAATGTGATCAGGTGGGTCAGTGTGTCAGAGGAGGCTCTATAGAAGGACAGAGTGCCGGCTGGCCAGTCCAGATACACTCCTACTCTGTGGGGGCTGGAGGAGGGGACGTCTATGATAGAGGATTTTTTATTATGCCAGGCAATGTAACTGTCTTCGAAGCAGAACAGACTCCAGGACTTGTCATTGTGTCCAAGCCAACAGTCCTTAACCCCTCCTCTCCTGCTGATTCCTTTATATGTCACTCCTATAACAGCCCCTCCCCCACTCCACTCTACCTCCCAGTAACAGCGCCCAGTCAGACCCTCTCTACACAGCACCTGTTTAAGGTCCTCAAATCTCTCTGGGTGATCAGGATACGGCTGCTCCTCTCTCCTACATGTCACCTTTCTGTTCTCCTCAGACAGAGAGAGGAGTCTGTTTACTGTGTTTAGGTCCAGTGTGAGATCACAGACATCTGATGGATGAAACCAGACACAATATTAGAAATCATCATCATTCACATTAGAATGTTAACTCACTTTCCACTAATTCATTCCATGTAGATGTTTCTAGGTATCAAAAGGAGAAGTTAAGGTGACTTGAGACTTGTTAAATGATCATATGTTATACTGTATGGTAATATAAAACACACTTATTCCCATTAATTACACACACACTCAAACAGACACACACACAGACGTTGTCATATCAACTCTGTGTAAACGTTGGTGTCCCTGATTTCTGCTTCTGTAGAACTACAGCTGATATTTAATATGACCAAGTCAGTAATGATGGGGGTCATTGACTTAACTTGAATTAAGACTTATTCTTAGTCATATTCTTCACAGCAGTCAGCACTCACATTTTCTAAGTCCAGGATTCATTCTGTTCTCTCCACCATGTTCCACACTGTAGCAGTAAGCAGAAGAACAGACAGTCATTGAGGGATACACCTGAACTCACACACACACACACACACAGACACACACACAGACACACACACAGACACACACACACTGGACACACACACACACACACACACACACACACACACACACACACACACTGGACACACACACACTGGACACACACACACTGGACACACACACACACACACACACACACAGGACACACACACACACTGGACACACACACACACACACACACACACACACACACTGGACACACACACAACACACACACACACACACACACACACACACACACACACACACACACACACACACACACACACAGCATATAACTTTGTCCAAGTGGTGGTAAGAATGTTTGTCTTAACTAGCCTGAAAAGTCGAACATGTCTGATATGAACATTGACATAAACCCTCTACATACTTGAGTTTCTCCAGTCTGCAGTGTGGATCCTCCAGTCCAGCAGAGAGCAGTCTGACTCCTGAGTCTCCTGGGTGATTGTAGCTCAGGTCCAGCTCTCTCAGGTGTGAGGGGTTTGACCTCAGAGCTGAGACCAGAGAAGCACAGCCTTCCTCTGTGACTAGACAGCCTGACAGCCTGCAAAGAGTCAAATCATATTAAAATCACACTGCTGTTCTTTGGTGGTGAAAATAGTAGCAGTATATTTTTTCAACATATTCAGATACATCAGTGTCCTGAAACCTGCCATATCTATTCAGAAATTAATGTATCATATTATAAATTACAAATTATCAAAGTTTTTATTGAGCATACAGTCCACACCATATCTATTTTGACAGTGAAGATAACATTTTAAATGTGGCTCTAAACTCCAACATTTTGGATTTCAGATCAAATAATTCATATGAGGTGACAGTATATAATGTCACCTTTAATTTGAGGATATTTTCATACATATCTGTTTCACAGTTTAGAAAAATAAACGCACTTTATGTATCTAGTCCCCCTATTTAAAGAAGTCATATGTTTTCTGACCAATTCACTCATAGTGGCTTAAAGTAGTCACAAGTTGAGTATTTGATCCGATATTCCTTGAACGCAGCGACTACATCAAGCTTGTAACTCAAACTCGTTGATTGATTTTGCAGTTTGTTTTGGTTGTGTTTTGGGTTATGTTTTGCCCAATATTAAAATGGTGGATGGTGTAACGTCTGCTTCCAGCTCACACTCTCAAACACTTAGATCCCCCTGAACGCAGCTCACTCTCCAGATCCCAGTCACCTGAATTCTGATCACCTGTTCACACACCTGTATGTCATTATCAAACTCTATTTAGTTCAGTTCTTTGCACCCCCATCATTGTGAAGTGTTGTTTGTTTTGTGACACAAGGCTATTCGGAGTGCTGCATTTCCCGTAATTTACTCCTCCCGTGAATGATAGTTTTTGCCTGCCTCACTAATGATGACTTTTGCCGTTTCCCTGCCTGTACTGTTGCCTTTTTGGACCCCCTGTGTATGACCTTCTGCCTGCCCCTGGACCCAGCTACCTGCCTTCTCCTGTGGTCCTTTACAAGAAACACTTGCTGAGTCCTGCGCTTGAAACCAGCTCTCTGTCTCCCATCGTGTTCATTACAGATGGTGACTGGAGTCATTTTATTTACAAGTGAGTAGATAACATGTTTCTAAACACTACTAAAAGCATCCTGATTATGCCATGATTAAGAAAAATCATGAATGAATCATAAATAATAATGAATGAGAAATTTACAGAAGCTACAACAAAACATGCTAACCTCTCACCATTACCAATAACAGAGGATACAACAAAACATGTTAACCTCTCACCATTACCAATAACAGAGGCTACAACAAAACATGCTAACCTCTCACCATTACCAATAACAGAGGCTACAACAAAACATGCTAACCTCTCACCATTACCAATAACAGAGGCTACAACAAAACATGCTAACCTCTCCTCATTACCAATAACAGAGGCTACAACAAAACATGCTAACATCTCACCATTACCAATAACAGAGACAACAACAAAAGATGCTAACCTCTCACCATTACCAATAACAGAGGCTACAACAAAACATGCTAACCTCTCACCATTACCAATAACAGAGGCTACAACAAAACATGCTAACCTCTCACCATTACCAATAAAAGAGGCTACAACAAAACATGCTAACCTCTCACCATTACCAATTTATTTATTTATTTCACCTTTATTTAACCAGGTAGGCAAGTTGAGAACAAGTTCTCATTTACAATTGCCACCTGGCCAAGATAAAGCAAAGCAGTTCGACACATATAACAACACAGAGTTACACATGGAGTTAACTTCTTTGGGCTAGGGGGCAGTATTTTCACATCCGGATAAAAAATGTACCCAATTTAATCTGGTTACGACTCCTGCCCAGTAACGAGAATATGCATATAATCATTGGCTTTGGATAGAAAACACCCTAAAGTTTGTAAAACTGTTTGAATGGTGTCTGTGAGTATAACAGAACTCCTATGGCAGGCAAAAACCTGAGAAGATTTCATGCAGGAAGTGGCCTGTCTGACAAGGTGTTGTTGTTCTTGCTTCTGTTTATTGAAGAGTCCGGATCTTAGCTGTAACGTGACATTTCCTACGGCTCCAATAGGCTCTCAGAGCCCGGGAAAAACCTGAACGATGACGAGGCAGCCTCAGGCTGAAACACATTATCGCCTTTCCCAAGTGGCACATCAGAGGACAATGGAATTAGGCGAGTGCCCGATTCGACCCTGTGCAGTATTTTCCTTCGGCTGTTTACCTAATTGCAGATTCCCGGTCGGAATATTATCGCTTTTTTACGAGAATAATGGCATAAAAATTGATTTTAAACAGCGGTTGACATGCTTCGAAGTACGGTAATGAAATATTTAGAAATCTTTTGTCACGTTATGCGCCATGCGCACGACCGTGATTTACCATTCTGATAGTGTCTAGAACGCACGAACAAAACGTCGCTGATGGAACATAACTATGGATTATTTGGGACCAAACCTACATTTGTTATTGAAGTAGATGTCCTGGGAGTGCATTCTGATGAAGAACAGGAAAGTTTTTGTTATAGTAAATGTGATTTTGGTGAGTGCTAAACTTGGTGGGTGTCTAAATAGCTAGCCCTGTGATGCCGGGCTATCTACTCAGAATATTGCAAAATGTGCTTCATCCGAAAAGCTATTTTAAAATCGGACATATCGAGTGCATAGAGGAGTAATGTATCTATAATTCTTAAAATAATTGTTATGCTTTTTGTGAACGTTTATCGTGAGTAATTTAGTAAATTGTTAGTAAATTCACCTGAAGTTTCGGTGGGTATGCTAGTTCTGAACGTCACATGCTAATGTAAAAAGCTGTTTTTTGATATAAATATGAACTTGATTGAACAAAACATGCATGTATTGTATAACATAATGTCCTAGGAGTATCATCTGATGAAGATCATCAAAGGTTAGTGCTGCATTTAGCTGTGGGTTTTTTTTGTGACATATATGCTAGCTTGAAAAATGGGTGTGAGATTATTTCTGGCAATGTACTCTCCTGACATAATCTAATGTTTTGCTTTCGTTGTAAAACCTTTTTGAAATCGGACAATGTGGTTAGATAAAGGAGAGTCTTGTCTTTAAAATGGTGTAAAATAGTCATATGTTTGAAAAATTTAAGTTTTCGGATTTTTGAGGACATTGTAATTCGCGCCACGCCCTATCATTGGATATTGGAGAGGTGTTCCGCTAGCGGAACATCTAGATGAAAGAGGTTTTAAGAGTGTGCTCCTAATCTCAGCTCGTTACTTGTTTAAAAGACACCTGGGAGCCAGAAATCTTTCTCATTGAGAGGGGGTCAAATACTTATTTCCCTCATTAAAATGCAAATCAATTTATAACATTTCTGACATGAGTTTTTCTGGATGTTGTTGTTGTTATTCTGTCTCTCACTGTTCAAATAAACCTACCATTAAAATTATAGACTGATCCTTTCTTTGTCAGTAGGGCAAACGAACAAAATCAGCAGGGGATCAAATACTTTTTTCCCCCACTGTATATGGGGCTTTGGTGACAAAACGGATGGCACTGTGATAGACTGCATCCAATTTATTGAGTAGGGTATTGGAGGCTATTTTGAAAATGACATCGCCAAAGTCAAGGATCAGTAGGATGGTCAGTTTTATAAGGGTAAGTTTGGCAGCATGAGTGAAGGATGCTATGTTGCGAAATAGGAAGCCAATTCTAGATTTAATTTTGGATTGGAGATGCTTATAGTGAGTCTGGAAGGAGAGTTTACAGTCTAACCAGACACCCAGGTATTTGTAGTTGTCCACATATTCTAAGTCAGAACCGTCCAGAGTAGTGATGCTGGACAGGCGGGCAGGTGCAGGCAGCGATCGGTTGAAGAGCATGCATTTAGTTTTACTTGTATTTAAGAGCAGTTGGAGGCCACGGAAGGAGAGTTGTATGGCATTGAAGCTCGTCTGGAGGTTAGTTAACACAGTGTCCAAAGAAGGGCCAGAAGTATACAGAATAATACCAATAACAGAAGGGGTCTGATCTTTGTGCCTCCGTAAATTGCTCATTCATCATCATTAATGATTCATTCATGATTATTCATAATCATGGTAGCATCCACATGAATGTAGAAGTGTTCAGAAACATGTTCTATTCTTACTGACAGTACAAGTGAAGTGACTCCAAAATGACAGGACATTATTCACCATTCAGTTTCTATTAGGAAAAACATAATCCAAAACACAACCAAGACAAACTGCAAATGCATTCAACAAGTTTGTAGAATCACAAGCTTGATGTAATCACTGCAGGCATGGAACATGGGACTAAATACTAAACTTATGACAATTTTAATACAATGTAAGTCAATTTGTCTGAATACGTACAAATTCTTCAAATGGGAGAACTAAATACATAAAGTGCTTTCCTGTCTTAACAGTAACACAGCTATGTATGAAAATACCCTCAAATAAAAGTGACATTCTGTACTATCAACTAATATGAAACATCTCAAATCCAAAATGCTGGAGCATAGCACCACATGTAAAACTGTAAGCTTCACTGTCCAAACACATATGATGTGGACTATGTGTGTCTGGTAAACACATGTTGATCTGGTGAACAGTTATCACTTGTTGACCAAATACAGGAATACTGACCTCAGAGTCTCCAGTTTACAGTGTGGATCCTCCAGTCCAGCAGAGAGCAGCTTCACTCCTGAATCCTTCAGGTCATTGTTACTCAGGTCCAGCTCTCTCAGGTGTGAGGGGTTTGACTTCAGAGCTGAGACCAGAGAAGCACAGCCTTTCTTTGTGACTCCACAGCCTGACAGCCTGCAACGAGATCATCATGACTTCACAAATACACTGTTAATTTAACACCAGTAGTGTAGAAGGACAACGGTAGATGCATTTGGTTCATATTCCCAAACAACACATAGATTCATCTTCCATCAATGCATTTATTCAATATGTTTTTCAATATACGTATTATAATACATATTATTCTCTAAGCATAATATTTCTTCCTGATGAATACTTCTTATATGTAATTGTATTTACTCACAGAGCAGCTCTGGAGGCTTTTACCACTGGCAGCAGCCTCAGAAGAGTTTCCTCTGATCTGGAGAATTTCTTCAGGTCAAACACATCCAGCTCCTTTTCTGAAGTCAGCAACACAAAGACCAGAGCTGACCACTGTGCAGGTGACAGGTTGGGTTCTGAGAGACTTCCTGATCTCAGGTAGCTTTGGATCTCCTCCACTAGAGAACGGTCATTCAGTTCATTCAGACAGTGGAATAGATTGATGCTCCTCTCTGGAGAAGGATTCTCCCTGATCTTCTTCTTGATGTACTTGACTGTCTCTTCATGGCTCTGTGAGCTGCTTCTTGTCTTTGTCAGTAGACCTTGTAAGTGCTTCTGATTGGACTCCAGTGAGAGGCCCAGAAGGAAGCGGAGGAACAGGTCCAGGTTTCCCATCTCACTTTGTAAGGCTTTATCCACAGCACTCTTGTAGACAGTAACTTCAGACTTGTCTCTGTACAACAGAGAAAAGATACTGGACTTTGTTTGCTGTTTGTCCATGAGATTCTCATTGTTGTTGATGAATGAGAGGAACACATACACAGCAGCCAGAAACTCCTGAATGCTCAGATGAACGAAGCAGTACACCTTGTCTTGGTACAGAACACATTCCTCTTTAAAGATCTGTGTGCACAATCCTGAGTACACAGAGGCTTCATTGACATCAATGCCAGCCTCTTTCAGGTCTTTTTCATAGAAAATCAGATTGCCCTTCACTAGCTGTTGAAAAGCCAGTTTTCCCAGTGACAGAATGCTCTTTTTATTCAAGTGTGGACCTGTCTCTTCTTTCCCAAGATACTTTTCATTCTTCTGTTTGGTATGAAACACCACAAGGTGTGTGTACATCTCAGTCAGTGTCTTGGGCATCTCTTCTCTCTTATGTTTCAGCATGTGTTCAAGGACTGTTGCAGAAATCCAACAGAAGACTGGAATGTGGCACATGATGTGGAGGCTCCTTGATGTCTTTATGTGTAAGATGATTCTGTTGGCCAGGTCCTCATCACTGAATCTCTTCCTGAAGTACTCCTCCTTCTGTGGGTCATTGAACCCTCGTACCTCTGTCACCTGGTCAACACACCCTGAAGGGATCTTACTGGCTGCTGCAGGTCGGGTAGTTATCCAGAGGAGAGCAGAGGGAAGCAGGTTTCCCTTGATGAGATTTGTCAGCAGAACATCCACTGAGGTTGACTCTGTGACGTCACAACAGATCTTGTTCTTCTGGAAGTCTAGGGGCAGTCGGCACTCATCCAGACCATCAAAGATGAACAGAACTTTGTACTTGTCGTAGTTGGAGATTCTTGATTGTTTGGTTTCCATTGAGAAGTGGTAGAGAAGTTCAATCAAAGTGTTTTTGTCCCCTTTCATCAAATTCAGCTCCCGAAAAGGGAATGAAAACACAAATTGAACATCCTGATTTGCTTTTCCTTCAGCCCAGTCCAGAATGAACTTCTGCACAGAGACTGTTTTTCCAATGCCAGCGACTCCCTTTGTCAGCACAGTTCTGATAAATTTGTCTTGTCCGGTTAAGGGTTTGAAGATGTCGTTACATTTGATTGCAGTCTCTGGTCTTGCTTGTTTCCTGGTTGTTGTCTCAATCTGTCTCAGCTCATGTTCATTATTGACCTCTTCTATTCCACCCTCTGTAATGTAGAGCTCTGTGTAGATCTGATTGAGAAGTGTTGGGTTTCTTTGTTTAGCGATCCCCTCAAATACACATTGAAACTTCTTCTTTAGATTAGATTTGAGTTCACGTTGGCAAATCACAGCAAGCTCATCTGAATCTAGAAATAACAAAGAGGATATTAATATTACGTCTGTTTTATGTCTACAGTATTGTAGGACTGTTATAACATTTTCAATTCTAATCATTTATTCTCTTAACCTCTACGGGCTAGGGGGCAGCATTGAGAATTTTGGAAAAAATATGTGCCCATTTTTAACTGCCTCCTACACCATCTCAGAAGCTAGAATATGCATATTATTGTTCAGGTTTGGATAGAAAACACCCTAAAGTTTCTAAGCTGTTTGAATGGTGTCTGTGAGTATAACAGAACTCCTATGGCAGGCAAAAACCTGACAAGGTTTCATGCAGGAAGTAGCCTGTCTGACAAGGAGTTGTTCTTCTTGTCTCTGTTTATTGAAGAGTAAGGATCTTAGCTGTGACGTGACAATTCCTAGGGCTCCAATAGGCTCTCAGAACCCGGGAAAAACCTGAACGATGACGAGGCAGCCTCAGGCTGAAACAAATTATCTCCTTTTCCAAGTGTCGCATCAGAGGACCATTGAATTAGGCGCGTGCGCGGTTCGCCCCCGTGGAGTATTTTCATTCGGCTGTTTAGCTCATTGCAGATTCCCGGTCGGAATATTATCACTTTTCTACGAGATAAATGGCATAAAAATTGATTTTAAACAGCGGTTGACATGCTTCGAAGTACGGTAATGGAATATTTAGAAATTTTTTGTCACGTTCTGTGCCATGCTCGTGACCGTGATTTAGCATTCTGATAGTGTCTAGAACGCACGAACAAAACGTCGCTGATGGAACATAACGATGGATTATTTGGGACCAAACCTACATTTGTTATTGAAGTAGAAGTCCTGGGAGTGCATTCTGACGAAGAACAGGAAAGGTAATCAAACTTTTCTAATAGTAAATCGGAGTTTGGTGAAGGCTAATCTTGCCGGGTGTCTAAATAGCTAGCCCGTGATGGCTGGGCTATGTACTTAGAATATTGCAAAATGTGCTTCATCCGAAAAGCTATTTTAAAATCGGACATTTCGAGTGCATAGAGGAGTAATGTATCTATAATTCTTAAAATAATTGTTACGCTTTTTGTGAACATTTATCGTGAGTAATTTAGCAAACTGTTAGTAAATTCCCCGGAAGTTTGCGGGGGTATGCTTTTTCTGAACGTCACATGCTAATCTAAAAAGCTGGTTTTTGATATAAATATGAACTTGATTGAACAGACATGCATGTATTGTATAACATAATGTCCTAGGTGTGTCATCTGATGAAGATCATAAAAGGTTAGTGCTGCATTTAGCTGTGGTTTGGGTTTATGTGACATTATATGCTAGCTTGAAAAATGGGTGTCTGATTATTTCTGGCTGGGCACTCTCCTGACATAATCTAATGTTTTGCTTTCGTTGTAAAGCCTTTTTGAAATCGGACAGTGTGGTTAGATTAACGAGAGTCTTGTCTTTAAATAGCTGTAAAATAGTCATATGTTTGAGAAATTGAGGTAATAGTATTTCAAACGTTTCAAAAATCGCGCCACTGGATTTAAGTGGCTGTTACGTAGGTGGGACGAATTCGTCCCACCTGCACCAGAGAGGTTAACTGAATGTATTGTCATGACGTTGGCCTCTCTCTGGTAACAGGGAGCACATTTGACCCCCTCCCCCTTGCACCATCCCCCTACCTACCTCTCCCTACCCAGGCCCTGTCAAGGCGGTCGTAAATTCCAAAGGAAATGTCCTGCCTAACAGGCCCAGTTGAGACTGAGAGGGATTTCATAGAGAGACAAGGAAATTCTTCCAACTCACAGAATTGGGGAACCGAATGACATTTATGTTCTGTAGAAGGTTAAAAGATCGGTGAAGAATCCAGCTACGAACTGGTCCGCTTGGTACAATTGTGTGATACTCAGAAGAGACAATATAGCCATATTACCATAAAACTGTTTATTTAACCTGTTTGGGCTAGGGGGCAGTATTGAGAATTTTGGAAAAAATATGTGCCCATTTTTAACTGCCTCCTACACCAACTCAGAAGCTAGAATATGCATATTATTGTTCAGGTTTGGATAGAAAACACCCTAAAGTTTCTAAAACTGTTTGAATGGTGTCTGTGAGTATAACAGAACTCCTATGGCAGGCAAAAACCTGACAAGGTTTCATGCAGGAAGTGGCCTGTCTGACAAGGAGTCGTGCGTCTTGCATCTGTTTATTGAAAAGTAAGGATCTTAGCTGTAACGTGACAATTACCAGGGATCCAATAGGTTCTCAGAACCCGGGAAAAACATGAAGGATGACGAGGCAGCCTCAGGCTGAAACAGATTATCGCCTTTGGTAAGTGGCCGATCAGAGGACCATTGAATGAGGCGCATGCACGATTCGCCCCCGTGGAGAAATTTCATTCGGCTGTTTAGGCTCATTGCAGATTCCCGGTCGGAATATTATCGCTTTTCTATGAGATAAATGGCATAAAAAATTGGTTTTAAACAGCGGTTGACATGCTTCGAAGTACGGTAATGGAATATTTAGACATTTTTTTGTCACGCCATGCGCGAGACCGTGATGTAGCATTCTGATAGTGTCTAGAACTCACGAACAAAACGTCGCTGTTTGGATATAACGATGGATTATTTGGGACCAAACCTACATTTGTTATTGAAGTAGAAGTCCTGTGAGTGCATTCTGACGAAGAACAAGAAAGGTAAGAACATTTTTCTTATAGGAAATGTGATTTTGGTGAAGGCTGAACTGGGTGGGTGTCTAAATAGCTAGCCCGTGATGGCTGGGCTATGTACTTAGAATATTGCAAAATGTGCTTCATCCGAAAAGCTATTTTAAAATCGGACATATCGAGTGCATAGAGGAGTAATGTATGTATAATTCTTAAAATAATTGTTATGCTTTTTGTGAACGTTTATCGTGAGTAATTTAGCAAACTGTTAGTAAATTCCCCGGAAGTTTGCGGGGGGTATGCTTTTTCTGAACGTCACATGCTAATGTAAAAAGCTGTTTTTTGATATAAATATGAGCTTGATTGAACAGACATGCATGTATTGTATAACATAATGTCCTAGGTGTGTCATCTGATGAAGATCATAAAAGGTTAGTGCTGCATTTAGCTGTGGTTTGGGTTTATGTGACATTATATGCTAGCTTGAAAAATGGGTGTCTGATTATTTCTGGCTGGGCACTCTCCTGACATAATCTAATGTTTTGCTTTCGTTGTAAAGCCTTTTTGAAATCGGACAGTGTGGTTAGATTAAGGAGAGTCTTGTCTTTAAATAGCTGTAAAATAGTCATATGTTTGAGAAATTGAAGTAATAGTATTTCAAACGATTCAAAAATCGCGCCACTGAATTCAGGTGGCTGTTACGTAGGTGGGACGAAATCGTCCCACATGCGCCAGAGAGGTTAATAGCCTCAGCTATGGGACTTGCATCTAAATGGTTGTATAAAATGTATTAATAAGGATAAAGCTATTTGGAATACGTTGAGATGCTATGTACTGATGTTAATGTGATAGAATGTATTTCTGTTCAAAGCTTAAATCAGTCATTGGCACGCCCCCCCAGGGACACAGACAGAACCAGGCGTCATGTGACAAGCCTGTTCTATGTTCACGTATAAAACCCCCACCCTGATTTTCTTTCATGAGACCAGCTTACCTCAGAAGAGAGAGCCAAGGTTTGACCATCCAATTCCTCTACTGAAAGTTAACTATACCACGTGGTTAAACTTTTAGACTATAGAGACTGACAGAATAATAACAAGTCTTTGATATTAATGAATAGTCTGCAGCTAGAAATTATATCATTGAACGCGAAGACCGACGAAACATCCATTCTATAACGACATTAATGAATGTCGCTTTGACAGATCCATTCTAACCGAGAGAGAGAGAGAACGGGACAAAAACTCTCCAACAGGACAAAAACTCTCCAACAAGGATCCCGACGACACACTGAGCGAAAATATATATTGATTACAATTGTTCCCGAATGAGTGAGCGTTCATGTACAAAGGCTTAGCATATCAATTGTTAATATTAATGATCTCTGTGTGACTCCTCAGCTACCCTTTATGACCCTTTGTTTATTAACAAGACACCAGCCATGCCTGTTTAGCCCACTAGAGCACATTACTCTACTAATTCTTTGTGACGATAATTACTTTTTGTATGCTTTCTGTGAATTACTTAGTTTAGTAAATAAATGATTTCAAGACAATTGATGTATGGATGATTTAGTAAAGGCTGGATTCGTGCAGATACAACAATTTACGACGTTTGGAATGAGACTGGACGCGAGATAAAATACACCATTTAACCTCTTACATCTAGACGTTCCGCTAGCGGAACACCTGCTCCAATATCCAATGATAGGCGTGGCGCGAATTACAAATTCCTCAAAAATACAAAAACTTCAATTTTTCAAACATATGACTATTTTACAGCATTTTAAAGACAAGACTCTCCTTTATCTAACCACACTGTCCGATTTCAAAAAGGCTTTACAGCGAAAGCAAAACATTAGATTATGTCAGCAGAGTACCCAGCCAGAAATAATCAGACACCCATTTTTCAAGCTAGCATATAATGTCACAAAAAACAAAACCACAGCTAAATGCAGCACTAACCTTTGATGATCTTCATCAGATGACAACCCTAGAACATTATGTTATACAATACATGCATGTTTTGTTCAATCAAGTTCATATTTATATCAAAAACCAGCTTTTTACATTAGCATGTGACGTTCAGAACTAGCATTCCCACCGAACACTTCTACTAAATTACTCACGATAAACGTTCACAAAAAACATAACAATTATTTTAAGAATTATAGATACAGAACTCCTTTGTGCAATCGAGGTGTCCGATTTTAAAATAGCTTTTCGGTGAAAGCACATTTTGCAATATTCTGAGTACATAGCCCGGCATCACAGGATTAGCTATTTAGACACCCAGCAAGTTTAGCCTTCACCAAACTCCGATTTACTATTAGAAAAGTTTGATTACCTTTGGTGTTCTTCGTCAGAATGCACTCCCAGGACTGCTACTTCAATAACAAATGTTGGTTTGGTTCAAAATAATCCATTGTTATATCCAAATAGCGGTGTTTTGTTCGTGCGTTCAAGACACTATCCAAGGGTGACGAAGGGTCACGCGCGCGACGCATTTCGTGACAAAAAATGTCTAAATATTCCATTACCGTACTTCGAAGCATGTCAACCGCTGTTTAAAATCAATTTTTATGCCATTTTTCTCATAAAAAAGCGATAATATTCCGACCGGGAATGGTGGTTTTTGTTCAAAGATAAAACATGGAGTCAACTCGTGCACGAGCCTGAGTCTCACAGTACCAGCCACTATCCAAACGCGCTAATGTTTTTCAGCCAGAGCCTGCAAAGCCACGATTCAGCTTTTTGCCGCCTTCTGAGAGCCCATGGGAGTCGTAGGAAGTGTCACGTTACAGCAGAGATCCCCTGTATTGGATAGAGATAATCAAGAAGGCCAAGAAATTGTCAGACAGGGCACTTCCTGCATGGAACCTTCTCAGGTTTTGGCCTGCCAAATGAGTTCTGTTATACTCACAGACACCATTGAAACAGTTTTAGAAACTTTGGAGTGTTTTCTATCCAAAGCTAATAAGTATATGCATATTCTAGTTTCTGGGCAGGAGTAATAATCAGATTAAATCGGGTACGTTTTTTATCCGGCCGTGAAAATACTGCCCCCTAGCCATAACAGGTTAAACCAGAAGATAATCTGCCTATACTATAATATAATATAATATATAATGTTATAATATAGGAAAGTTATATTAGCAAAATTATAACTTTGTAATCTCAATATTTTCCTTGGTGCCCCGATCTCCTAGTTAATTACAGTTAAACAATTAATCAGTTTAATCGCGTGATAATAATTACAGGAAGTTATTTGATAAGACACGACAGTATAAATGTGTAAATGTTTTCATAATGCATTACAGACTGGTGTGACTGATTATATTATTATTGGTATTATTGATGGTATTATTAATGTTGTCTCTCACTGTCTCTAAATTAATCAACACAACACATCCCTTCTGCTACTGTTGAGGTCACTAGGTGTTGTGTTAAGGCTGCTACAATATCATTGAGTTACACAGCTACTTTAGCTGTAATTTAGCTACAGCTTTTAAATGTTATAAAACAGCATTCAACATGAGGCAGACAGATCTTACAATTCTCCAGTGTGTCAGCAAGCTCCTTCTGGTTCATTTTCCTCAGGACGTGCAGTGTGATCTTCAGAGCCCCCTCTCTGGCACAGCTCTCCTGCTTCTCATCTTCAGCATCCACCACTTCCTTATCCTGCTTCTGACTCTCAAAGCCTTCTGGGAGTTCTGGACTAAGAATCCTCTTGAACATCTTCAGCTCGTTCTTCACAAATGTCATAATTTTCTCTTCAAGCATCTGAAATAAATCATGTAAATAAGTTAAGCAAGAGAATAAATGCTTTCTCATTAACACAATAATGAATAATTGACAGATCAACTTTACTTGAGGAAAACAAAAACAAATGTTCATAACAGGATCACATACACTGAATAGAGAGTCCAGGTCTGTTTGATGACTCTGGGAAGACTGACCACTGAGAATCTCTGACTCTGATCTCTCCTGTTGGTTTCTGTGGACAAAACATGAGATTACAGTATACACACACACACACACACACACACACACACACACACACACACACACACACACAGGGAGGGAACTTTGTGTTTGTTTAATATTGTTTTAAGACTATGGGTTATGAAAACAACAAAAAGAAATGTGAAAATGGGAGAGGAGAAATGACTAGAGACGATGTTGTTTAACTCACTGACCATGACCCATGAGTTCTTCTTACCTTTGTTCAGTAGAAAAGTCTACCTCTCTAAAGTGTATAGGTTGAACCATAGACCAGTCACTCTTCATGGACACACAGCTGGGTACAGGGGAGGCTGGTCTCTCCTGCTTGATTGGACTTCAACACAACAGAGACAAACATTACATCTCTCATCTGCTCTGATCTCAGATGGGAAACATAAGAATAGTTCCAAAACGCAACATATCACTTTACAGAAATGAGCTTTTATTGTTTAAAGAAATTATGTATTAATTATTACATCTCTCACAGACAAGGATTTGTTTAAAATCTATCACTTGATGGTTTCATTTCAGAGAGACAAAAATCATGTTTTTTTATGCAAAATGCTATCTATCTCCCTCACTCTCAAATGTGACCGACCGGCTCAATTTGGTAATTAACTAAATAACTACATATATAGTGATTTTGGTTTATGTCAGTTTAATTGTTTGTTATGCTATAAGTTCTTATTTTATGATTGTAAGCGATAAAATTAACTAGTAATTCTGAGTAATTACTACTTTAGTAAGGAATAACACAATTTTTCAGCACTACTGCAGTTGCTAAATAATTCCAATAGACGGTAACATAAGACCACAATGACATTTCAGAATATTAGTTTAGTTTTCTCCCTGGATACACCACCACTCCCCGAGCTTCCTGCAGAACCCCTGCAGTACCTCCGCAGACCCCGGATTGAGAACCCCTGATTTAGCAGATGCTCTTATCCAGAGAGATTTACAGTAAGTGCATTCATCTTAAGATAGCTATTTATATAGGAAATAAACTTCATGAATTATTCATAAAATTGTTATCTCACCTCTTAGCTTTGGTGTCATGTCCACCAGAAAGATGCATTTTGGAGGCAGGGCCCCCCTCCTCTCTCTCCCCAGAGAGACTCATTTTAGAGACAGGGCCCCCTTCCTCTCTGTCCCCAGAGAGACTCATTTTAGAGGCAGGGCCCCCTTCCTTTCTCTCCCCAGAGAGACTCATTTTAGAGCACTGACCTCTGTAAACAGAGATCCAGCATGTTGGTTGTGGTTAACACAGTGACAACTAGTTCTTGACTGTCAATTGTTCTCATTTATTCATTATCTCTTTGAGAAATAAAACATTTACTAACAGACATAGAAACAGTCAGGTGATTTAATGCATCACATGAACATGTTGTTGTGACATTTCATCTCCATGGTAACTGTCAATAATAATAATAAGTCACTGTTTGTTAAGGTAGTTATAGACAGAAAAACAACAATAACAATAATAATAATAATAATAATAATGTCACTGTTAAGGTAGTTATAGACAGTACAGCAACAATAATAATAATAATAATAATAACAATAACAACAATAATAATAATAATAATAATAATAAGTCACTGATTGTTAAGGTAGTTATAGACAGAACAACAATAATAATAATAATAATAATAATTAAAGTAATAATAAGTCACTGTTTGTTAAGGTAGTTATAGACAGTACAGCAACAATAATAATAATAATAATAATAATAATAATAATAATAATAATAATAATAAGTCACTGTTTGTTAAGGTAGTTATAGACAGTACAGCAACACAAGGCCATGTCTCACACGTATTTGTATTCACTAACAGTAGGATATTTATTGTCTTTCAATCTGTTCTTTTCTAAACATATCTGAGAATTTAGACAGAAGGGCTAAAACGGGCATGATTGATCCGAGGAGGAAATTGTTGATCCATTCAGAAAGGTTTTTTGCATCAAGTGAGAGATGTTATATTATTTAAAGTAGACCAGGTTATAATGTATAATAACAGTTTGTTAGTGATATGCAGATCAAGGTCTATACATCGGCTATAGCCTACATATCATAGATGACCAGCCTAAACCTGTTCAGATCAACATAATGTTATAGTCCTACCAGTAGCAGGACAGAGAATGTACTGTATATAACCTACATATCATAGATGACCAGTCTAAACCTGTTCAGATCAACATAATGTTATAGTCCTACCAGTAGCAGAACAGAGAATGTACTGTATATAACGTACATATCATAGATGACCAGTCTAAACCTGTTCAGATCAACATAATGTTATAGTCCTACCAGTAGCAGGACAGAGAATGTACTGTATATAACCTACATATCATAGATGACCAGTCTAAACCTGTTCAGATCAGTTCACAGAGACCATCAGGTTTGTCGGCATGATAAGTGATCATAGCCTTATAATAGTTTGTAGGTAGTCTAGACCAACAGTATGAGAGTCTGCCCGTCTTTCCTACATACCAACACATTTATTCAATGTTACCGAGAAATATGTGCCACAGTTTCAACAGCCATTTTTGTAACTGCGTAGACAATGCACTTACTTTCACGTTCATATGAGGAAATCACAAAACTTCTGACAGTCACTGGTGCAGCCCCTGTTTTCTTGCAGATGAAGTAGCTTTCACAGGCAACTCATTCAACCAGCCTAAACAACAGTAAATACAAGATGTCAAATGGTCAAAAGTGAATCTCAATAGAGCCATATACATTAGAGAGGGGTATATTGCTGCAGATGTTGGATCTTAATTTGAGCCAGTTTGCTACACCAGGAAAATAATCCTGCAGAAACAGGACATTTGAATTATTGTGTGGATTATAATTAATGAACAGTTTTAAAATGGAAAAGTGGAATTTATTATCTTCAGAAACCTTTTCTAAAGTTTTAATAACACTCAAATACACTACAAGTTTAGTTTTACTGCAACAGGGTGATCAAATTAAGATCCTACATCTGTACAGAGTTTATGTCTTTATCTGAAAAGGGCAGTTTGAGTTATTAGCAATAACATTGCAACTGTCAGCTGATGTAAACCTCTGTGATTGGATGTTATAGACCCCCATACATATCTCCATGTACAATTATGTGTACAGATGTAGGATCTTATTTTGATCACCCCCCACTGCAGAAGAACATTCCAGCAATGCAGGAAATGTAAAACTTGTAGTGTATTTGAGGTTTAAAAAGGCTTCTGAAGTTTGTAATTTCCACTTAGAAATTTCAGACTTGAGTTTTCCTTACGAAAAATGTAGTAACCCCTACAAAAATTGACCACGTCCAGTCAGCTCCATTTTGTCTGATTAAACTGACACCAACCTGTCTCAGTAGTAGTAGACTGTTAGGAGGGTTTTACTGTCATTCACTATACTAACATTACACCAACCTGTCTCAGTAGTAGTAGACTGTTAGGAGTGTTTTACTGTCATTCACTATACTAACATTACACCAACCTGTCTCAGTAGTAGTAGACTGTTAGGAGGGTTTTACTGTCATTCACTATACTAACATTACACCAACCTGTCTCAGTAGTAGTAGACTGTTAGGAGGGTTTTACTGTCATTCACTATACTAACATTACACCAACCTGTCTCAGTAGTAGTAGACTGTTAGGAGTGTTTTACTGTCATTCACTATACTAACATTACATTTAATTTCTCTACACACTTTACAATAATCCCTGGCAGGATTCTCACCTTGAAACTTAATTTGCGATTTTTTCTGTTCTGTTCTGTATATTCTGATGGGTGAGGCCTGAGCTGGAATGTGAAGCTAACTGAAGCTGTCTAGCTTTAGAAAACCAGTATATCAAGCCTGTATCATAGTTTACCCCTCAGGCTACGTTCAGGTTTCAGCAAGAGGCAGGTATCAACATGCCGAGTCGTAGGCTACAACCTGGGTTGTATTCATAAGTTTACTCCACAGCCAACAGTTTTAAGATGTTAAATAAAACATAAACCGTTTACTCTAAACGCTGTACAATGTGACCTAAACGGTTTCTGTTGCCAAACGTTTTGCTACGGTGGGCACTAATGAATACACACAACCTGTTTTGAGGAAGTGTAAGTTGTTGTTAGTCTCTCGAACAATATTTATTAGTCTCTCTTTCACACAACATACCTTCCTGAGTGAAAAGAGTTAACTGTAGATTATAAAGAGAACATGTTTGTTTGTTGCTTGTTGTGTTTTAAGTCTGTTTTCAGAAGACAAGTGTATAGACCTATGATACAGTACACTCTTAGAATAAAGGGTTCCAAACGGGTCCTCCGGCCGTCCCCATAGGAGAACGCTTTTGGGTTCCAGGTAGAACCCTTCTGGCTTCCATGTAGAACCCTCGGTGGAAAGGGTTCTTCACGGAACCCAAAAGTGTTCTACCTAGTACCAAAAAAAGGGTTCTACAAAGGGTTCTTCGATGGGGACAGCCAAAGAACCCTTTTAGATTGTAGATAGTGTAGGAGCGATCACCCTGGGGCACACAGATGGGCACAGAACGAATTCACCCCACGCATCTAATTTATATCAAAAACATTTTAAGGAGAGTAGGACTATTATAACACTGTCCACCAAAAATATCATCAACTATATGAATACACATAACAATATCATCAACTATATTAATACACATAACAATATCATCAACTATATGAATACACATAACAATATCACCAACTATATGAATACACATAACAATATCATCAACTATATGAATACACATAACAATATCACCAACTATATTAATACACATAACAATATCATCAACTATATGAATACACATAACAATATAATTAACTATATGAATACACATAACAATACCATCAACTATATTAATACACACAACAATATCACCAACTATATGAATACACACAACAATATCATCAACTATATTAATACACATAACAATACCATCAACTATATTAATACACATAACAATATCATCAACTATATGAATACACATAACAATATCACCAACTATATGAATACACATAACAATATAATTAACTATATTAATACACACAACAATATCATCAACTATATGAATACACATAACAATATAATTAACTATATGAATACACATAACAATACCATCAACTATATTAATACACACAACAATATCATCAACTATATGAATACACATAACAATATCATCAACTATATGAATACACATAACAATATAATTAACTATATTAGTACACATAACAATATCATAAACTATATGAATACACATAACAATATCATCAACTATATGAATACACACAACAATATCACCAACTATATTAATACACACAACAATATCATCAACTATATTAATACACACAACAATATCATCAACTATATTAATACACATAACAATCGTCGTCTTACCTTTTATCTCTCAATAGAAACAGAGTCTGAATGATCATTCGGTCGTCGAAAGTTACTTTCGTTTGCTCTGCTCATTTACATATCAGGTTCTACCTGTTCTCTCTCCGAGTCCCTCTCTCTTTACAGCTCTTACAATGTGCCTTGGCAAACATTCTACAACTGTCTGGAAGTCTATTGGAGGGATGGTGGTGTTTTATTTTGTTGAGACCTGGTGACTGAGACGGCCGTGGCATATTGTGAAACATCAGCAAGTTCAGCAGTCTTCATCACTGAAGCTCCTGCCAATCGTGCCCCAACAATCACCAATCGTTAAGCTCTTCCCGAGCAGGGTCACAGTCTCTCCTGGTTGCAGCTCCTCTCTCTCCCCAGGGGTAGCAGCTCCTCTCTCCCCAGGGGTAGCAGCTCCTCTCTCCCCAGGGGTAGCAGCTCCTCTCTCCCCAGGGGTAGCAGCTCCTCTCTCCCCAGGGGTAGCAGCTCCTCTCTCCCCAGGGTTAGCAGCTTCTCTCTCCCCAGGGGTAGCAGCTCCTCTCTCTCCAGGGGTAGCAGCTTCTCTCTCCCCAGGGGTAGCAGCTCCTCTCTCCCCAGGGGTAGCAGCTCCTCTCTCCCCAGGGGTAGCAGCTTCTCTCTCCCCAGGGGTAGCAGCTCCTCTCTCCCCAGGGGTAGCAGCTTCTCTCTCCCCAGGGGTAGCAGCTCCTCTCTCCCCAGGGTAGCAGCTCCTCTCTCCCCAGGGGTAGAAGCTACTCTCTCCCCAGGGTAGCAGCTCCTCTCTCCCCAGGGGAAGCAGCTACTCTCTCCCCAGGGGTAGCAGCTCCTCTCTCCCCTAGGATGTGAAGACATTGGTGGCTTAGCCCATAGCCAGTAGGGGGGTCCGGGACTGAATTTCAACAGCTAAAACCATGAATACATCTAAAGTGTTTTGCCAAAAACCACAACTTCAAACATAGACTATGACCTGTCTAATGAGCCAAACCGATAAAAGAATAACACAGTACCTAAACAAGCACTCTCTCTCTCTCTCTCCATCTCTCTATCTCGATAGCACGGACACACGCACCCACCAGTGCATTAATTATAATCCCTGTAGAAGCTTTAAGTGATAGAGTCTACTTTGCGGTCTCGCCTCCTCTACCTCTCTCCATCACTTTCTCTGTGTCGTCTGTTGCTGTCTCCGTGTCTTGTCTGGTGTCTCTCTCCATCATATCCTATTCTTCTGTTGCTGTCTCTGTGTCTTGTCTGGTGTCTCTCTCCTTCATATCCTACTCTTCTGTTGCTGTCTCTGTGTCTTGTCTGGTGTCTCTCTCCATCATATCCTATTCTTCTGTTGCTGTCTCTGTGTCTTGTCTGGTGTCTCTCTCCTTCATATCCTACTCTTCTGTTGCTGTCTCTGTGTCTTGTCTGGTGTCTCTCTCCATCATATCCTACTCTTCTGTTGCTGTCTCTGTGTCTTGTCTGGTATCTCTCTCCTTCACTGGAAAAATTGGTGAGGGTTAGGCCTACTACAATACAACATTCAAAACATGATAACACAACTACATAACACCATTAAATACAGTTGGTTACTAAATCAAATCAAATCAAATCAAATCAAATTTATTTATATAGCCCTTCGTACATCAGCTGAAATCTCAAAGTGCTGTACAGAAACCCAGCCTAAAACCCCAAACAGCAAGCAATGCATGTGAAAGAAGCACGGTGGCTGGGAAAAACTCCCTAGGAAAAACTCCTGAGAAAGGCCAAAAACCTAGGAAGAAACCTAGAGAGGAACCAGGCTATGAGGGGTGGCCAGTCCTCTTCTGGCTGTGCCGGGTGGATATTATAACAGAACATGGTCAAGATGTTAAAATGTTCGTAAATGACCAGCATGGTCAAATAATAATAATCATAGTAATTGTCGAGGGTGCAACAAGCACGTCCGGTGAACAGGTCAGGGTTCCGTAGCTGCAGGCAGAACAGTTGAAACTGGAGCAGCAGCATGGCCAGGTGGACTGGGGACAGCAAGGAGTCATCATGCCAGGTAGTCCTAGGGCTCAGGTCCTCCGAGAGAAAGAAAGAAAGAGAGAATTAGAGAGAGCATATTTACATTCACACAGGACACCGGATAAGACAAGAGAATACTCCAGATGTAACAGACTGACCCTAGCCCCCCGACACATAAACTACTGCAGCATAAATACTGGAGGCTGAGACAGGAGGGATCAGAAGACACTGTGGCCCCATCCGATGATACCCCCGGACAGGGCCAAACAGGCAGGATATAACCCCACCCACTTTGCCAAAGCACAGCCCCCACACCACTAGAGGGATATCTACAACCACCAACTTACCGTCCGAAGACAAGGCCGAGTATAGCCCACAAAGATGTCCGCCACGGCACAACCCAAGGGGGGGGCGCCAACCCAGACAGGAAGACCACGTCAGTGGTTCAACCTACTCAAGTGACGCACCCCTCCCATGGACGGCATGGAAGAACACCAGTAAGTCAGTGACTCAGCCCCTGTAAAAGGGTTAGAGGCAGAGAATCCCAGTGGGAAGAGGGGAACCGACAAGGCAGAGACAGCAAGGGCGGTTCGTTGCTCCAGCCTTTCCGTTCACCTTCACACTCCTGGGCCAGACTATACTTAATCATAGGACCTACTGAAGAGATAAGTCTTCAGTAAAGACTTAAAGGTTGAGACTGAGTCTGCGTCTCTCACATGGGTAGGCAGACCATTCCATAAAAATGGAGCTCTATAGGAGAAAGCCCTACCTCCAGCCGTTTGCTTAGAAATTCTAGGGACAATTAGGAGGCCTGCGTCTTGTGACCGTAGCGTACGTGTAGGTATGTACGGCAGGACCAAATCGGAAAGATAGGTAGGAGCAAGCCCATGTAATGCTTTGTAGGTTAGCAGTAAAACCTTGAAATCAGCCCTTGCCTTAACAGGAAGCCAGTGTAGGGAAGCTAGCACTGGAGTAATATGATCAAATTTTTTGGTTCTAGTCAGGATTCTAGCAGCCGTATTTAGCACTAACTGAAGTTTGTTTAGTGCTTTATCCGGGTAGCCGGAAAGTAGAGCATTGCAGTAGTCGAGCCTAGAAGTAACAAAAGCATGGATTAATTTTTCTGCGTCATTTTTGGACAGAAAGTTTCTGATTTTTGCAATGTTACGTAGATGGAAAAAAGCTGTCCTTGAAGCAGTCTTGATATGTTCTTCAAAAGAGAGATCAGGGTCCAGAGTAACGCCGAGGTCCTTCACAGTTTTATTTGAGACGACTGTACAACCATCCAGATTAATTGTCAGATTCAACAGAAGATCTCTTTGTTTCTTGGGACCTAGGACAAGCATCTCTGTTTTGTCCGAGTTTAAAAGTAGAAAATTTGCAGCCATCCACTTCCTTATGTCTGAAACACAGGCTTCTAGCGAGAGCAATTTTGGGGCTTCACCATGTTTCATTGAAATGTACAGCTGTGTGTCGTCCGCATAGCAGTGAAATTTAACATTATGTTTTCGAATGACATCCCCAAGAGGTAAAATATATAGTGAAAACAATAGTGGTCCTAGAACGGAACCTTGAGGAACACCGAAATTTACAATTGATTTGTCAGAGGACGAACCATTCACAGAGACAAACTGATATCTTTCCGACAGATAAGATCTAAACCAGGCCAGAACTTGTCCATGTAGACCAATTTGGGTTTCCAATCTCTCCAAAAGAATGTGGTGATCGATGGTATCAAAAGCGGCACTAAGATCTAGGAGCATGAGGACAGATGCAGAGCCTCGGTCTGACGTCATTAAAAGGTCATTTACCACCTTCACAAGTGCAGTCTCAGTGCTATGATGGGGTCTAAAACCAGACTGAAGCGTTTCGTATACATTGTTTGTCTTCAGGAAGGCAGTGAGTTGCTGCGCAACAACTTTTTCTAAAATTTTTGAGAGGAATGGAAGATTCGATATAGGCCGATAGTTTTTTATAATTTCTGGGTCAAGATTCGGCTTTTTCAAGAGAGGCTTTATTACTGCCACTTTTAGTGAGCTTGGTACACATCCGGTGGATAGAGAGCCGTTTATTATGTTCAACATAGGAGGGCCAAGCACAGGAAGCAGCTCTTTCAGTAGTTTAGTTGGAATAGGGTCCAGTATGCAGCTTGAGGGTTTGGAGGCCATGATTATTTTCATCATTGTGTCAAGAGATATAGTACTAAAACACTTTAGTATCTCCCTTGAGCCAAGGTCCTGGCAGAGTTGTGCAGACTCTGGACAATGAAGCCCTGGAGGAATACCCAGATTTAAAGAGGAGTCCGTAATTTGCTTTCTAATGATCATGATCTTTTCCTCAAAAAAGTTCATAAATTTATTACTGCTGAAGTGAAAGCCATCCTCCATTTGCGAATGCTGCTTTTTAGTTAGCTTTGCGACAGTGTCAAAAAGAAATTTCGGATTGTTCTTATTTTCCTCAATTAAGTTGGAAAAATAGGATGATCGTGCAGCAGTGAGGGCTCTTCGATACTGCACGGTACTGTCTTTCCAAGCTAGTCGGAAGACTTCCAGTTTAGTGTGGCGCCATTTCCGTTCCAATTTTCTGGAAGCTTGCTTCAGAGCTCGTGTATTTTCTGTATACCAGGGAGCTAGTTTCTTATGACAGATGTTTTTAATTTTTAGGGGTGCAACTGCATCTAGGGTATTGCGCAAGGTTGAATTGAGTTCCTCGGTTAGGTGGTTAACTGATTCTTGTCCTCTGACGTCCTTGGGTAGGCAGAGGGAGTCTGGAAGGGCATCAAGGAATCTTTGGGTTGTCTGAGAATTTATAGCACGACTTTTAATCTTCCTTGGTTGGGGTCTGAGCAGATTATTTGTCGCAATTGTAAACGCAATAAAATGGTGGTCCGATAATCCAGGATTATGAGGAAAAACATTAAGATCCACAACATTTATTCCATGGGACAAAACTAGGTCCAGAGTATGACTGTGGCAGTGAGTAGGTCCAGAGACATGTTGGACAAAACCCACTGAGTCGATGATGGCTCCGAAAGCCTTTTGGAGTGGGTCTGTGGACTTTTCCATGTGAATGTTAAAGTCACCAAAAATTAGAATATTATCTGCTATGACTACAAGATCCGATAGGAATTCAGGGAACTCAGTAAGGAACACTGCATATGGCCCAGGAGGCCTGTAAACAGTAGCTATAAAAAGTGATTGAGTAGGCTGCATAGATTTCATGACTAGAAGCTCAAAAGACGAAAACGTCATTGTTTTTTTTTTTTTTTTTTTTTTTGTAAATTGAAATTTGCTATCGTAAATGTTAGCAACACCTCCGCCTTTGCCGGATGCACGGGGGGTTTGGTCACTAGTGTAACCAGGGGGTGAGGCCTCATTTAACACAGTAAATTCATCAGGCTTAAGCCATGTTTCAGTCAGGCCAATCACATCAAGATTATGATCAGTGATTAGTTCATTGACTATAACTGCCTTGGAAGTGAGGGATCTAACATTAAGTAACCCAATTTTGAGATGTGAAGGATCACAATCTCTTTCAATAATGGCAGGAATGGAGGAGGTCTTTATACTAGTAAGATTACTGAAGCGAACACCGCCATTTTTAATTTTGCCCAACCAAGATCGAGGCACAGACACGGTCTCAATGGGGAAAGCTGAGCTGACTACGCTAACTGTGCTCGTGGCAGACTCCACTAAGCTGGCAGGCTGGCTAACAGCCTGTTGCCTGGCCTGCACCCTATTTCATTGTGGAGCTAGAGGAGTTAGAGCCCTGTCTATGTTCGTAGATAAGATGAGAGCACCCCTCCAGCTAGGATGGAGTCCGTCACTCCTCAGCAGGCCAGGCTTGGTCCTGTTTGTGGGTGAATCCCAGAAAGAGGGCCAGTTATCTACAAATTCTATCTTTTGGGAGGGGCAGAAAACAGTTTTCATCCAGCGATTGAGTTGTGAGACTCTGCTGTAGAGCTCATCACTCCCCCTAACTGGGAGGGGGCCAGAGACAATTACTCGATGCCGACACATCTTTCTAGCTGATTTACACGCTGAAGCTATATTGCGCTTGGTGACCTCTGACTGTTTCATCCTAACATCGTTGGTGCCGACGTGGATAACAATATCTCTATACTCTCTACACTCGCCAGTTTTAGCTTTAGCCAGCACCGTCTTTAGATTAGCCTTAACGTCGGTAGCCCTGCCCCCTGGTAAACAGTGTATGATCGCTGGATGATTAGTTTTAAGTCTAATACTGCGGGTAATGGAGTCGCCAATGACTAGGGTTTTCAATTTGTCAGAGCTAATGGTGGGAGCCGTCGGCGTCTCAGACCCCACAACGGGAGGAGCAGAGACCAGAGAAGTCTCGGCCTCCGACTCCGACTCGCTTAATGGGGAGAACCGGTTGAAAGTTTCTGTCGGCTGAATAAGCGACACCGGTTGAGCATTCCTACAGCGTTTCCCTCCAGAAGCCATGAGAAAGATGTCCGGCTGCGGGGACCGTGCGAGGGGGTTTATACTAACGTTACTATCTGTACTTGCTGGTGGCACAGACGCTGTTTCATCCTTTCCTACACTGAAATGACCCTTGCCTAACGATTGCGTCTGAAGCTGGGCTTGCAGCACAGCTATCCTTGCCGTAAGGCGATCGTTCTCCTGTATATTATGAGTACAACGACTGCAATTAGAAGGCATCATGTTAATGTTACTTAGCTTCGGCTGTTTGAAGTCCTGACGAACCATGTCCAGATAAAACCTCCGGGGTAGGAAAGTTGAATGAAAAAAAAAGTTGAGTGAGGGAAAAAGTAAAAATATACGGTAATGAAAAAGTAAAAACCGTCAGGTAGCAAAGTAAAAACGGCAACAAAAACGCACAACAGCGTAAACAAGTCTGCAAGTTGTGACCGGAAACAGGAAACCGGAAACAGGATACAATACAACATTCACAACATGACAACACAACTACATAACACCATTAAATACAGTTGGTTACTACAATACAACATTCACAACATGACAACACAACTACATAACACCATTAAATACAGTTGGTTACTACAATACAACATTCACAACATGACAACACAACTACATAACACCATTAAATACAGTTGGTTACTACAATACAACATTCACAACATGACAACACAACAACATAACACCATTAAATACAGTTGGTTACTACAATACAACATTCACAACATGACAACACAACTACATAACACCATTAAATACAGTTGGTTACTACAATACAACATTCACAACATGACAACACAACTACATAACACCATTAAATACAGTTGGTTACTACAATACAACATTCACAACATGACAACACAACTACATAACACCATTAAATACAGTTGAGGGTTACTACAATACAACATTCACAACATGACAACACAACTACATAACACCATTAAATACAGTTGGTTACTACAATACAACATTCACAACATGACAACACAACTACATAACACCATTAAAAATAGTTGGAATGTAGTTAGAACTCTCAAACTGTTTCCATCAAACAGAAGAACAACCAGAAATCTGGATCAACACATTTAGATTTCTAGATGCTGCTCTTTCCTGTTTCATTACCCAGACAGCTGTTAAAGGTCATACCAAGGCAGAGTGCAGTATCAGCATTTTAGGGGTCATAGGTCAGATCAGTGGTCATGGTTGATATGCATGGACTACAAAACAAACTTCAAAGCCATTTTTCTCAGATTCACTGTTTGTGTAGATGCTCTTTGTCTTTGTAGGGCAGTAGATCAGGTGGCTGTTTGTGTAGATGCTCCTTGTCTTTGTAGGACAGTAGTTCAGGTGGCTGTTTGTGTAGATGCTCCTTGTCTTTTCTAGGGCAGTAGTTCAGGTGGCTGTTTGTGTAGACTGCTCCTTGTCTTTGTAGGACAGTAGTTCAGGTGGCTGTTTGTGTAGACTGCTCCTTGTCTTTCTAGGACAGTAGTTCAGGTGGCTGTTTGTGTAGATGCTGTTTGTCTTTTCTAGGGCAGTAGTTCAGGTGGCTGTGTGTGTAGACTGCTCCTTGTCTTTGTAGGGCAGTAGTTCAGGTGGCTGTTTGTGTAGATGCTGTTTGTCTTTGTAGGACAGTAGTTCAGGTGGCTGTTTGTGTAGATGCTTTTTGTCTTTGTAGGACAGTAGTTCAGGTGGCTGTTTGTGTAGATGCTGTTTGTCTTTGTAGGACAGTAGTTCAGGTGGCTGTTTGTGTAGATGCTGTTTGTATTTGTAGGGCAGTAGTTCAGGTGGCTGTTTGTGTAGACTGCTCCTTGTCTTTGTAGGACAGTAGTTCAGGTGGCTGTTTGTGTAGACTGCTCCTTGTCTTTTCTAGGACAGTAGTTCAGGTGGCTGTTTGTGTAGATGATGTTTGTCTTTGTAGGGCAGTAGTTCAGGTGGCTGTTTGTGTAGATGCTGTTTGTCTTTGTAGGGCAGTAGTTCAGGTGGCTGTTTGTGTAGATGCTGTTTGTCTTTGTAGGACAGTAGTTCAGGTGGCTGTTTGTGTAGATGCTGTTTGTCTTTGTAGGGCAGTAGTTCAGGTGGCTGTTTGTGTAGATGCTCCTTGTCTTTGTAGGACAGTAGTTCAGGTGGCTGTTTGTGTAGATGCTGTTTGTCTTTGTAGGACAGTAGTTCAGGTGGCTGTTTGTGTAGATGCTGTTTGTCTTTGTAGGACAGTAGTTCAGGTGGCTGTTTGTGTAGATGCTGTTTGTCTTTGTAGGACAGTAGTTCAGGTGGCTGTTTGTGTAGATGCTGTTTGTCTTTCTAGGACAGTAGTTCAGGTGGCTGTTTGTGTAGATGCTGTTTGTCTTTGTAGGACAGTAGTTCAGGTGGCTGTTTGTGTAGACTGCTCCTTGTATTTGTAGGACAGTAGTTCAGGTGGCTGTTTGTGTAGACTGCTCCTTGTCTTTGTAGGGCAGTAGTTCAGGTGGCTGTTTGTGTAGACTGCTCCTTGTCTTTTCTAGGACAGTAGTTCAGGTGGCTGTTTGTGTAGATGCTGTTTGTCTTTGTAGGGCAGTAGTTCAGGTGGCTGTTTGTGTAGATGCTGTTTGTCTTTGTAGGACAGTAGTTCAGGTGGCTGTTTGTGTAGATGCTGTTTGTCTTTCTAGGGCAGTAGTTCAGGTGGCTGTTTGTGTAGATGCTGTTTGTCTTTGTAGGGCAATAGTTCAGGTGGCTGTTTGTGTAGATGCTCCTTGTCTTTGTAGGACAGTAGTTCAGGTGGCTGTTTGTGTAGATGCTCCTTGTCTTTGTAGGACAGTAGTTCAGGTGGCTGTTTGTGTAGATGCTGTTTGTCTTTGTAGGGCAGTAGTTCAGGTGGCTGTTTGTGTAGACTGCTCCTTGTCTTTTCTAGGGCAGTAGTTCAGGTGGCTGTTTGTGTAGACTGCTCCTTGTCTTTGTAGGACAGTAGTTCAGGTGGCTGTTTGTGTAGATGCTGTTTGTCTTTGTAGGGCAGTAGTTCAGGTGGCTGTTTGTGTAGATGCTGTTTGTCTTTGTAGGACAGTAGTTCAGGTGGCTGTTTGTGTAGATGCTGTTTGTCTTTGTAGGACAGTAGTTCAGGTGGCTGTTTGTGTAGACTGCTCCTTGTCTTTGTAGGACAGTAGTTCAGGTGGCTGTTTGTGTAGATGCTGTTTGTCTTTGTAGGACAGTAGTTCAGGTGGCTGTGTGTGTAGACTGCTCCTTGTCTTTGTAGGGCAGTAGTTCAGGTGGCTGTGTGTGTAGACGCTGTTTGTCTTTGTAGGACAGTAGTTCAGGTGGCTGTTTGTGTAGATGCTGTTTGTCTTTGTAGGACAGTAGTTCAGGTGGCTGTGTGTGTAGACTGCTCCTTGTCTTTGTAGGGCAGTAGTTCAGGTGGCTGTTTGTGTAGACTGCTCCTTGTCTTTTCTAGGGCAGTAGTTCAGGTGGCTGTGTGTGTAGATGCTGTTTGTCTTTGTAGGACAGTAGTTCAGGTGGCTGTGTGTGTAGACTGCTCCTTGTCTTTGTAGGGCAGTAGTTCAGGTGGCTGTTTGTGTAGACTGCTCCTTGTCTTTTCTAGGGCAGTAGTTCAGGTGGCTGTTTGTGTAGATGCTGTTTGTCTTTGTAGGACAGTAGTTCAGGTGGCTGTGTGTGTAGATGCTGTTTGTCTTTGTAGGACAGTAGTTCAGGTGGCTGTGTGTGTAGACTGCTCCTTGTCTTTGTAGGACAGTAGTTCAGGTGGCTGTTTGTGTAGACTGCTCATTGTCTTTTCTAGGGCAGTAGTTCAGGTGGCTGTCCTTGCTCTTAGTCTGCCTCCTATCTCTCCTATCATCATAGACAGTGTTGGAAAAAGTACCCAATGTCATACCTGAGTTAAAGTCTAAAAATATTTGGTTCTATATATACTTAAGTATGAAAAGTAAAATTAAAAGTATAAATCGTTTCAAATTCCTTCTATTAAGCAAAGCAGGTGTCACCATTATCTTGTTTTTAAAATGTATGGATAGGGGGCACATACCAAAACGAAGACGTAATTTACAAAAGATGCATTTGTGTTTCCTGACTCCGCCAGATCAGAGGCAGTAGAGATGACCATGTGTTGTCTTGATAAGTGAATTAGACCATTTTCCTGTCCTGTCTAAGCTTTCAAAATGTAACGAGTACTATTGGGTGTCAGGTAAAATGTATAGATTAAAAAGTACTTTATTTCCTTTGGGAATGTAGTGATGTAAAATTATCAAAAATATAAATTCAAAAGTAAAGTACAGATACCCCCCCAAAAAAGACTTATGTAGTACTTTATAGTATTTTTCTTCCTCCTGTCCACCTATTGTCCCTGTATGAATCAGGACCACCATTCTTCCTCCTGTCCACCTATTGTCCCTGTATGAACCAGGACCACCATTCTTCCTCCTGTCCACCTATTGTCCCTGTATGAATCAGGAACACCATTCTTCCTCCTGTCCACCTATTGTCCCTGTATGAATCAGGAACACCATTCTTCCTCCTGTCCACCTATTGTCCCTGTATGAATCAGGAACACCATTCTTCCTCCTGTCCACCTATTGTCCCTGTATGAATCAGGAACACCATTCTTCCTCCTGCCCCACCTATTGTCCCTGTATGAATCAGGAACACCATTCTTCCTCCTGTCCACCTATTGTCCCTGTATGAATATTAGTTGGCATCTAATTGAAGAACATACTGCTTTATAGATCCCAGCCTGACAAACAATCGTCTGGACCTTACTTTGTGCACTTGCACTGGGCCTCCATTGAGTCTCCATGTGTCAAGCAGTACAGAGAAACCCCCTCTAGATGACAGCATAGGCTCTAGGATCAACCCTGTCTATCCACCAGTTTAGTGACCTTGTTCCATCAATATGTCCATACTACTTCACAACCCATTTGAGGTCTTGACCAGCAATGTCCCATTGGGCTCAACCAAGCCGAGAGTGAGGTTCTAGAAAGAGGACTGACTTTCATACCAACTCCTAAACAGGTGGACTGACTTTCATACCAACTCCTAAACAGGTGGACTGGGAGGAGCTCCGGAGGGGATCTACACGTCTATCATAGAAGATTGAAGTTATCAGATCATTGTGAAAATGAAACAGATTTTCCTCAGATACTATTTCCAAACCCCTCACATTGGGAACCTCAGTTGGAGTCAGAAACTATACAGACTCTGATACGTAGGGATGTGACTTCCTTTTCACAATTCAGAACCAGTCCTTTTTTATCAGCTTAACCTTACAAATGGTTAAAAATCAAGCTCTAGAAATATAGTGATTAAACCAGCAGATAAGGGTCTCAGATTGTTGTAATGGATAAAGTGAATATCTTCTTGAAGCCAATAGACAATAGGATCATGTTAAACACTATGTTCCATTGTCCCACTCAACACAACCGGAAAACACAAAGATTAATCCAGGAGATAAACTGTATGAGGATAAGTACATTACAGATAAACAGATGATCTGTCTTTTTGGGCCAGATTCTCCAAGGCCTAGGCAGTTTTACTTACTGCCTAAAATACATATCTCCTGAGACGTGGGCGGTTCCCTGCGGCTGACCAATAGGAAGTGATTGTGTCTCAGAGACGTGGGCGGTTCCCTGCAGCTGACCAATAGTAAATGATTGTGCCTCAGAGACGTGGGCGGTTTCCTGCAGCTGACCAATAGTAAGTGATTGTGCCTCAGAGACGTGGGCGGTTTCCTGCAGCTGACCAATAGGAAGTGATTGTGTCTCAGAGAAGTGGGCGGTTCCCTGCAGATGACCAATAGGAAGTGATTGTGCCTCAGAATCTTACTGTATTGCTGAATTTATTGACTTGTATATCAACCCTCTATCCCAGAAACACCCAGCTATGTTCAGGGTACTGATGAATGAAGGGTTTATTACTATTGTAGTACTGACTTTAATATCAACCCTCTATCCCAGAAACACCCAGCTATGTTCAGGGTACTGATGAATGAAGGGTTTATTACTATTGTAGTACTGACTTTAATATCAACCCTCTACCCCAGAAACACCCAGCTATGTTCAGGGTACTGATGAATGAAGGGTTTATTACTATTGTAGTACTGACTTTAATATCAACCCTCTATCCCAGAAACACCCAGCTATGTTCAGGGTACTGATGAATGAAGGGTTTATTACTATTGTAGTACTGACTTTAATATCAACCCTCTATCCCAGAAACACCCAGCTATGTTCAGGGTACTGATGAATGAAGGGATTATTACTATTGTAGTACTGACTTTAATATCAACCCTCTATCCCAGAAACACCCAGCTATGTTCAGGATACTGATGAATGAAGGGTTTATTACTATTGTAGTACTGACTTTAATATCAACCCTCTATCCCAGAAACACCCAGCTATGTTCAGGGTACTGATGAATGAAGGGTTTATTACTATTGTAGTACTGACTTTAATATCAACCCTCTATCCCAGAAACACCCAGCTATGTTCAGGATACTGATGAATGAAGGGTTAATTACTATTGTAGTACTGACTTTAATATCAACCCTCTATCCCAGAAACACCCAGCTATGTTCAGGGTACTGATGAATGAAGGGTTTATTACTATTGTAGTACTGACTTTAATATCAACCCTCTACCCCAGAAACACCCAGCTATGTTCAGGGTACTGATGAATGAAGGGTTTATTACTATTGTAGTACTGACTTTAATATCAACCCTCTATCCCAGAAACACCCAGCTATGTTCAGGATACTGATGAATGAAGGGTTTATTACTATTGTAGTACTGACTTTAATGTCAACCCTCTATCCCAGAAACACCCAGCTATGTTCAGGATACTGATGAAGGGTTTATTACTATTGTAGTACTGACTTTAATATCAACCCTCTATCCCAGAAACACCCAGCTATGTTCAGGGTACTGATGAATGAAGGGTTTATTACTATTGTAGTACTGACTTTAATATCAACCCTCTATCCCAGAAACACCCAGCTATGTTCAGGATACTGATGAATGAAGGGTTTATTACTATTGTAGTACTGACTTTAATATCAACCCTCTATCCCAGAAACACCCAGCTATGTTCAGGATACTGATGAATGAAGGGTTTATTACTATTGTATTACTGACTTTAATATCAACCCTCTATCCCAGAAACACCCAGCTATGTTCAGGATACTGATGAATGAAGGGTTTATTACTTTTGTAGTACTGACGTTAATATCAACCCTCTACCCCAGAAACACCCAGCTATGTTCAGGATACTGATGAATGAAGGGTTTATTACTATTGTAGTACTGACTTTAATATCAACCCTCTATCCCAGAAACACCCAGCTATGTTCAGGGTCCTGATGAATGAAGGGTTTATTACTATTGTAGTACTGACTTTAATATCAACCCTCTATCCCAGAAACACCCAGCTATGTTCAGGATACTGATGAATGAAGGGTTTATTACTATTGTAGTACTGACTTTAATATCAACCCTCTATCCCAGAAACACCCAGCTATGTTCAGGGTACTGATGAATGAAGGGTTTATTACTATTGTAGTACTGACTTTAATATCAACCCTCTATCCCAGAAACACCCAGCTATGTTCAGGGTACTGATGAATGAAGGGTTTATTACTATTGTAGTACTGACTTTAATATCAACCCTCTATCCCAGAAACACCCAGCTATGTTCAGGGTACTGATGAATGAAGGGTTTATTACTATTGTAGTACTGACTTTAATATCAACCCTCTATCCCAGAAACACCCAGCTATGTTCAGGGTACTGATGAATGAAGGGTTTATTACTATTGTAGTACTGACTTTAATATCAACCCTCTATCCCAGAAACACCCAGCTATGTTCAGGATACTGATGAATGAAGGGTTTATTACTAATGTAGTACTGACTTTAATATCAACCCTCTATCCCAGAAACACCCAGCTATGTTCAGGGTACTGATGAATGAAGGGTTTATTACTATTGTAGTACTGACTTTAATATCAACCCTCTATCCCAGAAACACCCAGCTATGTTCAGGGTACTGATGAATGAAGGGTTTATTACTATTGTAGTACTGACTTTAATATCAACCCTCTACCCCAGAAACACCCAGCTATGTTCAGGGTACTGATGAATGAAGGGTTTATTACTATTGTAGTACTGACTTTAATATCAACCCTCTATCCCAGAAACACCCAGCTATGTTCAGGATACTGATGAATGAAGGGTTTATTACTATTGTAGTACTGACTTTAATATCAACCCTCTATCCCAGAAACACCCAGCTATGTTCAGGGTACTGATGAATGAAGGGTTTATTACTATTGTAGTACTGACTTTAATATCAACCCTCTATCCCAGAAACACCCAGCTATGTTCAGGGTACTGATGAATGAAGGGTTTATTACTATTGTAGTACTGACTTTAATATCAACCCTCTATCCCAGAAACACCCAGCTATGTTCAGGGTACTGATGAATGAAGGGTTTATTACTATTGTAGTACTGACTTTAATATCAACCCTCTATCCCAGAAACACCCAGCTATGTTCAGGGTACTGATGAATGAAGGGTTTATTACTATTGTAGTACTGACTTTAATATCAACCCTCTATCCCAGAAACACCCAGCTATGTTCAGGGTACTGATGAATGAAGGGTTTATTACTATTGTAGTACTGACTTTAATATCAACCCTCTATCCCAGAAACACCCAGCTATGTTCAGGGTACTGATGAATGAAGGGTTTATTACTATTGTAGTACTGACTTTAATATCAACCCTCTATCCCAGAAACACCCAGCTATGTTCAGGATACTGATGAATGAAGGGTTTATTACTATTGTAGTACTGACTTTATATCAACCCTCTATCCCAGAAACACCCAGCTATGTTCAGGATACTGATGAAGGGTTTATTACTATTGTAGTACTGACTTTAATATCAACCCACTATCCCAGAAACACCCAGCTATGTTCAGGGTCCTGATGAATGAAGGGTTTATTACTATTGTAGTACTGACTTTAATATCAACCCTCTATCCCAGAAACACCCAGCTATGTTCAGGATACTGATGAATGAAGGGTTTATTACTATTGTAGTACTGACTTTAATATCAACCCTCTATCCCAGAAACACCCAGCTATGTTCAGGGTACTGATGAATGAAGGGTTTATTACTATTGTAGTACTGACTTTAATATCAACCCTCTATCCCAGAAACACCCAGCTATGTTCAGGATACTGATGAATGAAGGGTTTATTACTATTGTAGTACTGACTTTAATATCAACCCTCTATCCCAGAAACACCCAGCTATGTTCAGGATACTGATGAATGAAGGGTTTATTACTAATGTAGTACTGACTTTAATATCAACCCTCTATCCCAGAAACACCCAGCTATGTTCAGGATACTGATGAATGAAGGGTTTATTACTATTGTAGTACTGACTTTAATATCAACCCTCTATCCCAGAAACACCCAGCTATGTTCAGGATACTGATGAATGAAGGGTTTATTACTATTGTAGTACTGACTTTAATATCAACCCTCTATCCCAGAAACACCCAGCTATGTTCAGGGTACTGATGAATGAAGGGTTTATTACTATTGTAGTACTGGCTTTAATATCAACCCTCTATCCCAGAAACACCCAGCTATGTTCAGGGTACTGATGAATGAAGGGTTTATTACTATTGTATTACTCTTTTTATTAACTTAGCTACTGACTTGTTCTATTGTTGTTGCATTGTCAAGAGGTTAACCTGCAAGGAAGCATTTCAGTACATAATACTTGTATTGTACTTTATATTATTATAGATATTTTAGGGTTGCCATGGATTTCAAGCAGGCAATGCCATCAGGTCCAAACCCAAAACAAGGAAATTGTAGGAGACAGGCGTGTTGGGGGTTTCCTGCCAGCATGACCACCCGCTTCACTTCCTGAACATGAAAAAGGCTGAAAGGTGGGATGCAGTAATAAGGAGTTTTTTTCAGTTTCTTTTTCGGTATTTTATTTCACTGTTGATTAATTTAGTTAATTTAGTAAATTGTATTTAGTTATTTAGTGCAGATAATGATGTACTTCTTCTGTAGTTTGTCAAATGCAGTGAACCTGCTGAGAGATGAAGGAGGGGATGAGAGGCCAGAACATCAACTTCATCTTCATGGAGGACATTGATGCCAGATGCAGTGAACCTGCTGAGAGATGAAGGAGGGGATGAGAGGCCAGAACATTAACCTCATCTTCATGGAGGACATTGATGCCAGATGCAGTGAACCTGCTGAGAGATGAAGGAGGGGATGAGAGGCCAGAACATTAACCTCATCTTCATGGAGGACATTGATGCCAGATGCAGTGAACCTGCTGAGAGATGAAGGAGGGGATGAGAGGCCAGAACATCAGTCTCATCTTCATGGAGGGCATTGATGCCAGATGCAGTGAACCTGCTGAGAGATGAAGGAGGGGATGAGAGGCCAGAACATCAACCTCATCTTCATGGAGAACATTGATGCCAGATGCAATGAACCTGCTGAGAGATGAAGGAGGGGATGAGAGGCCAGAACATTAACCTCATCTTCATGGAGGACATTGATGCCAGATGCAGTGAACCTGCTGAGAGATGAAGGAGGGGATGAGAGGCCAGAACATCAACCTCATCTTCATGGAGGACATTGATGCCAGATGCAGCTACATGTGCAAGTAATGAACCTTTTTTATTCAAGATCTCATTGACTTTAACATTTGAAAAGCAGTTTCTCCAACAATAGTTTTAACATGAACATTTTGTCCATAACTTTTTAGAGAAACTTTCCTGAATTGAATCATGGGACCAGATTGGTTGTCCCAGGTTTCCATGCTGATGGACATGACTTGCCATGTCAGGTACTTGAACAGGATCATTAATATTATCACTAGGTATTTATTCATATTTTATAAGGTTTTAACCAAATAACCCTTTTACCATGGTATGACATGATTTTATATTTCTAGATGAAATTCAACACCCGATATGTGGAAGGTGCTGGACTGGCAGATGGGGAGCAGATGGAGAGGCTGTGGTCGTTTCTGAGGCGCTTTGGGAAGGTCACCAAAGAAATGAGGCCGTCCCATCTTATTGACCTCCTGACTGATGCACTATTCCACCATGGGAAAACACCAGAGGCTACGTTAGTACACTTGGAATTGTTATTCATTTACTTGATGCTGGTTGACTCTAGTGATGTTCCTAACATTTCCTGTTGTTTTGATGTAGTGGACTCTCTGCCATAGAGGGTTTCCCCAGCAACAGAAGTTGCAACAGAGGCAAAAAGGGAAATGGAAGAAATTGCACAGTCTCTTCCAGGTAAACCATTGTATCAATAATCTAAGCATAGAATTTCAGTATTGATTAGAAATGTTGTCACATCTGTCAGTGTTGTTATGTTGTAGGAACAACACTGGACACCATTAGGGATTGGGGCAGGAATGTCAGTGTTGTTATGTTGTAGGAACAACACTAGGCACCATTAGGGATTGGGGCAGGAATGTCAGTGTTGTTATGTTGTAGGAACAACACTGGACACCATTAGGGATTGGGGCAGGAATGTCAGTGTTGTTATGTTGTAGGAACAACACTGGACACCATTAGGGATTGGGGCAGGAATGTCAGTGTTGTTATGTTGTAGGAACAACACTGGACACCATTAGGGATTGGGGCAGGAATGTCAGTGTTGTAATGTTTTAGGAACAACACTGGACACCATTAGGGATTGGGGCAGGAATGTCAGTGTTGTTATGTTGTAGGAGCATCACTGGACACCATTAGGGATTGGGGCAGGAATGTCAGTGTTGTTATGTTGTAGGAACAACACTGGACACCATTAGGTATTGGGGCAGGAATGCCAGTGTTGTTATGTTGTAGGAACAACACTGGACACCATTAGGGATTGGGGCAGGAATGTCAGTGTTGTTATGTTGTAGGAACAACACTGGACACCATTAGGGATTGGGGCAGGAATGTCAGTGTTGTTATGTTGTAGGAACAACACTGGACACCATTAGGGATTGGGGCAGGAATGTCACTGTTGTTATGTTTTAGGAACAACACCGGACACCATTAGGGATTGGGGCAGGAATGTCAGTGTTGTTATGTTGTAGGAACAACACTGGACACCATTAGGGATTGGGGCAGGAATGTCACTGTTGTTATGTTTTAGGAACAACACTGGACACCATTAGGGATTGGGGCAGGAATGTCACTGTTGTTATGTTTTAGGAACAACACCGGACACCATTAGGGATTGGGGCAGGAATGTCAGTGTTGTTATGTTGTAGGAACAACACCGGACACCATTAGGGATTGGGGCAGGAATGTCAGTGTTGTTATGTTGTAGGAACAACACTGGACACCATTAGGGATTGGGGCAGGAATGTCAGTGTTGTTATGTTGTAGGAACAACACTGGGCACCATTAGGGATTGGGGCAGGAATGTCAGTGTTGTTATGTTGTAGGAACAACACTGGACACCATTAGGGATTGGGGCAGGAATGTCACTGTTGTTATGTTGTAGGAACATCACTGGACACCATTAGGGATTGGGGCAGGAATGTCAGTGTTGTTATGTTGTAGGAACAACACTGGACACCATTAGGGATTGGGGCAGGAATGTCAGTGTTGTTATGTTGTAGGAACAACACTGGGCACCATTAGGGATTGGGGCAGGAATGTCAGTGTTGTTATGTTGTAGGAACAACACTGGACACCATTAGGGATTGGGGCAGGAATGTCACTGTTGTTATGTTGTAGGAACAACACTGGACACCATTAGGGATTGGGGCAGGAATGTCAGTGTTGTAGGAACAACACTGGACACCATTAGGGATTGGGGCAGGAATGTCAGTGTTGTTATGTTTTAGGAACAACACTGGACACCATTAGGGATTGGGGCAGGAATGTCAGTGTCACCCTCGAGAGTCAAAAACCTGCTCTGTGCTGGGAGGAGCAATATGTTGCAATGCTCCAGCAACATACAATTGCAATGTATGTAATTCATTTCAAATGACTAAACAAAGTTGTTATTTTTCGACATGCATTATTGTATGCCCTCTGTAATCCATTTTTTATTTTCAGGGTACAGCAGGAAAGTGGAGATGGAACAGCTGTTTTTCAGCTTGTGCAGTTCGATAGGTACTTCCTCCGTTTTTAACAGTGTAATTGTTAGATCAATGAATATAATTGATCTCCCTGGTCAAAGTAATTATAACCTTTCTGATGACAGAAAACTGAAGACGATGGAGAGGAAGAATAGCATCCTCCATCGATGGTCCCCCACCAGCAGTCTCTTCCAGACTGCACTCCACAGACTGCAGAGGAACAGATTGATGGTCCCCCACCAGCAGTCTCTTCCAGACTGCACTCCACAGACTGCAGAGTAACAGATTGATGGTCCCCCACCAGCAGTCTCTTCCAGACTGCACTCCACAGACTGCAGAGTAACAGATTGATGGTCCCCCACCAGCAGTCTCTTCCAGACTGCACTCCACAGACTGCAGAGGAACAGATTGATGGTCCCCCACCAGCAGTGTCTTCCAGACTGCACTCCACAGACTGCAGAGGAACAGATTGATGGTCCCCCACCAGCAGTCTCTTCCAGACTGCACTCCACAGACTGCAGAGGAACAGATTGATGGTCCCCCACCAGCAGTCTCTTCCAGACTGCACTCCACAGACTGCAGAGGAACAGATTGATGGTCCCCCACCAGCAGTCTCTTCCAGACTGCACTCCACAGACTGCAGAGGAACAGATTGATGGTCCCCCACCAGCAGTCTCTTCCAGACTGCACTCCACAGACTGCAGAGTAACAGATTGATGGTCCCCCACCAGCAGTCTCTTCCAGACTGCACTCCACAGACTGCAGAGGAACAGATTGATGGTCCCCCACCAGCAGTCTCTTCCAGACTGCACTCCACAGACTGCAGAGTAACAGATTGATGGTCCCCCACCAGCAGTCTCTTCCAGACTGCACTCCACAGACTGCAGAGTAACAGATTGATGGTCTCCCACCAGCAGTCTCTTCCAGACTGCACTCCACAGACTGCAGAGGAACAGATTGATGGTCCCCCACCAGCAGTCTCTTCCAGACTGCACTCCACAGACTGCAGAGGAACAGATTGATGGTCCCCCACCAGCAGTCTCTTCCAGACTGCACTCCACAGACTGCAGAGTAACAGATTGATGGTCCCCCACCAGCAGTCTCTTCCATACTGCACTCCACAGACTGCAGAGGAACAGATTGATGGTCCCCCACCAGCAGTCTCTTCCAGACTGCACTCCACAGACTGCAGAGGAACAGATCGATGGTCCCCCACCAGCAGTCTCTTCCAGACTGCACTCCACAGACTGCAGAGTAACAGATTGATGGTCCCCCACCAGCAGTCTCTTCCAGACTGCAGAGGAACAGATTGAGGACCAATCTGGATGGAACCTTCAGTCTGCTGCTAGAACGGAGGTTCCTCTGTGGCCTGAAAATATGCAGGTTATAGATATATATTCAACAATAGGGACAAGTCAACTCATATCAGTTATATGATAATTCTGGGTGGGCAAAACACAATAATAATGTTTATTTGTATCTGTTTCTGAACTTGGTTTCTGTTGCTAATGATCTATTGTTGGATGGTAATCAGAGTAATTTTATAGCAGCTTTAGGTCATTTTTTTTTTATTTTTTGTTTAGATTGGATTACCTTTAACATATTTTCTGTCTATATTAGCTGGTCAAGGTATTGATTATGTCACACTCTGACCTAGGAGAGCTGTGTTTTCTCTGTTTAGCTAGGCCAGGGTGTGATAGGTGGGTGGGCAATCTATGTTTTATTTTCAATGTTTTGGCCGGGTATGGTTTCCAATCAGAGGCAGGTGTCTTTCGTTGTCTCTGATTGGAAGCCATACTTAGGCAGCCTGTTTTTCCTTTGTCCTTGTGGGTAGTTATTTTCTGTTTAGTTCGTGAAACCTGACAGAACTGTTTTGCTGTCGTTTTGTTTGATTGTCAGAGTGTTCTGAGTAAAATAAATACAAGATGAACATCTTCCACGCTGCACCTTGGTCTACTCCTTTCAACAGCTGTGACAGATTAGCTGTTATCAATCGATGGTCAAGGTATTGATTATCTGTTATTAATTGATGGTCAAGGTATTGATTATCTGTTATCAATAGATGGTCAAGGTATTGATTATCTGTTATCAATAGATGGTCAAGGTATTGATTATCTGTTATCAATAGATGGTCAAGGTATTGATCATCTGTTATCAATAGATGGTCAAGGTATTGATTATCTGTTATCAATAGATGGTCAAGGTATTGATTATCTGTTATCAATAGATGGTCAAGGTATTGATCATCTGTTATCAATAGATGGTCAAGGTATTGATTATCTGTTATCAATAGATGGTCAAGGTATTGATTATCTGTTATCAATAGATGGTCAAGGTATTGATTATCTGTTATCAATAGATGGTCAAGGTATTGCCAACTGCCTGTCCAAAAGGCCACGGTCGGTAGTAGCATAAAAACACATGTGAAGGACTACAACCTGAGGAGACGAGGTTTGTCCTCACAGCTCCTACAGGCCCTGGTGTATGAGGATGCAGTGCAGGTGGACAGCACTGATTGGTCCTGGAGAGCAGGAGGAGCAGAGGATGATGGGGAGGTGCACCTCAAACTAAGGCTCTTGGTGCTCTTTGTGAAGAGAAGCGGTAGATTGAGGATGATGTCTTCACTGCCAAGATGTTCTACTCACATGAGCAGGAACTGATCGTGGAGGCCTTACAACATTACACAGAGCAGGAACTGATCGTGGAGGCCTTACAACATTACACAGAGCAGGAACTGATCGTGGAGGCCTTACAACATTACACAGAGCAGGAACTGATCGTGGAGGCCTTACAACATTACACAGAGCAGGAACTGATCGTGGAGGCCTTACAACATTACACAGAGCAGGAACTGATCGTGGAGACCTTACAACATAACACAGAGCAGGAACTGATCGTGGAGGCCTTACAACATTACACAGAGCAGGAACTGATCGTGGAGGCCTTACAACATTACACAGAGCAGGAACTGATCGTGGAGGCCTTACAACATTACACAGAGCAGGAACTGATCGTGGAGGCCTTACAACATTACACAGAGCAGGAACTGATCGTGGAGGCCTTACAACATTACACAGAGCAGGAACTGATCGTGGAGGCCTTACAACATTACACAGAGCAAGATGGATGTTGTCTTGGGGAAAGAGCTGTCCTTGCTGGAAAGCTTGATGAGCTCCAGCATGCAGAAGGACAATGTGAATCGTTCAGAAGGGCTTTTATTGAGGGCAGAAACTATGAAGAGGAGGAGGATGACTATTATGATGTCGATGATGACGATGACTATGACCGTGATATTGATGGAGGAACAGATTAAAGAAAAAAAATAAGCAAACACGTTTCGTGTTCGCCAAAAAGCATGTGGGAGACTCCTCAAACATATGGAAGAAGGTACTCTGCTCAGATTAGACTAAAATTGAGCTTTTTGGCCATCAAGGAAAATGCTATGTCTGGCGCAAACCCAACACCTCTCATCACCCCGAGAATACCATCCCCACAGTGAAGCATGGTGGTGGCACCATCATGCTGTGGGGATGTTTTTCATAGGTAGGCACTGGGAAACTGGTCAGAAATGTTTGCACATGGAAGAAGTGGTCAGAAAGTGACATTTTGGATCTGAATGCCAAAACATTCAAGAGATGAAGATGCTCAAAGTTGACCCACTTCACATACCCCACCATATCATTAGACATTCATGTCTTCATAACTATAAAAGAGAAATGGTTGAATTTGATCTCATTTCACTTTTACTGCAGTGGGCTAAATCAGGGTCCCACAGAGTGTTTCTTGATAGTCTTTAAACAAATCTACTTTGAAACAAAAGTGTACACCATAAACACATGGCTATGGTTTAAATGTTTAAATGTATTACATTTGAGTTTGCATCCCAATATTACACTTTAAATACAGTAACAGTCAAAACTTTGTACACGCCTACTCATTCCAGGGTTTTTCATTATTTCTACTATTTTCTAGACTGTAGAATAATAGTGAAGACATCACAACTATGAAATAACACGTATGGAGTTATGTAGTAAACAAAAAAGTGTTAAACAAACCATAAATATATTTTTGATTTGAGGTTTTTCAAATTAGCCACCCTTTGCCTTGATGTCAGCTTTGCACACTCTTGGCATTCTCTCAACCAGCTTCACCTGGAATGCTATTCCAACAGTCTTGAAGGAGTTCCCACATATGCTGAGCACTTGTTGGCTGCTTTCCTTCACTTTGTGGTTCAACCCGATCTCAATTGGGTTGAGGTCAGGTGATTGTGGAGGCCAGGTCATCTGATGCAGCACTCCATCACTCTCCTTCTTGGTCAAATAGCCCTTACACAGCCTGGGTGTGTTGGGTCATTGTCCTGTTGATAAACAAATTATATTCCCGCTAAGTGCAAACCAGATGGGATGGCATATCACTGCAGAATGCTGTGGTAGCCATGCTGGTTAAGTGTGCCTTGAATTCTAAATAAATCACAAACTGTGTCACCAGCAAAGCACCATCACACCTCCTCCTCCATGCTTCACTGTGGGAACCACACATGCAGAGATTATCCGTTCACCTACTCTGCGTCTCACAAAGACATGGCGGATGGAACCAAAAATCTCAAATTTGGACTCATCAGACCAAAGGACAGATTTCCACCAGTCTAATGTCCATTGCTCATGTTTCTTGGCCCAAGCAAGTCTCTTCTTCCTATTGGTGTCCTTTAGTAGTGGTTTCTTTGCAGAAATTCGACCATGAAGGCCTGATTCACGCAGTCTCTTCTGAACAGTTGATGTTGAGATGTGTCTGTTACTTGAACTCTGTGAAGCATTTATTTGGGCTGCAATTTCTGAGGCTGGTAACTCTGGGTCCTCCTTTCCTGTGGCGGTTCTCATGAGAGCCAGTTTCATCATTGTGCTTGACGGTTTTTGCGACTGCACTTGAATAAACTTTCAAAGTTCTAGACATTTTCCTGATTGACTGACCTTCATGTCTTAAAATAAGGATGGACTGTCATTTCTCCTTGCTTATTTGAGATGTTCTTGCCATAATATGGACTTGGTCTTTTACAAAATAGGGTTATCTTTTGTATTCCACCCCTACCTTGTTACAACACAACTGATTGGCTCAAACGCATTTTAAGAAGGAAAGAAATTCCACAAATGATCTTTTTTACAAGGCACACCTGTTAATTGTAATGCATTCTAGGTGACTACTTCATGAAGCTGGTTGAGAGAATGCCAAGAGTGTTCAAAGCTGTCATGAAGGCAAAGGGTGGCTACTTGGAAGAATCTAAAATAAAAAATAAAAATGAATTAGTTTAACACTTTTTTGGTTACTACATGATTCTATATGCGTTATTTCGTAGTTTTCATAGTGTTGATGTCTTCACTATTATTCTACAGTGTATAAAATAGTAATAATAAAGAAAACCCTGGAATGAGTAGTTGTGTCCAAACTTTGACCGGTACTGTACATCACAGAAGACTGAAAATTAACAAAACTGTTTGAGATAGAAACACTGGGATCAAACCCAGGTCTGTAGTGACGCCTCTAGCACTGAGATGCAGTACCTTAGACCGCTGCGCCACTCGGTCACCAATGGTACACCATTGACATTTAAATTGAATTGAAATGTTAACGTCTAATTACAAAGATGACAGCAGAATGTCACCTTAAATGGTCATGTCTATTATCTATATTTCTATAATTTCAATATGTTTCCTATGGAGAATTGACAGCATAATTAAAAACAACAGATATTTCTATTCAAGTCAACGTTCTGATGTGTGGTCCTCCAACCATCTTTGTGGTACCATTCAAGTCAACATTCTGATGTGTGGTCCTCCATCCATCTTTGTGGTACCATTCAAGTCAACGTTCTGATGTGTGGTCCTCCATCCATCTTTGTGGTACCATTCAAGTCAACGTTCTGATGTGTGGTCCTCCAACCATCTTTGTGGTACCATTCAAGTCAACGTTCTGATGTGTGGTCCTCCATCCATCTTTGTGGTACCATTCAAGTCAAAGTTCTGATGTGTGGTCCTCCATCCATCTTTGTGGTACCATTCAAGTCAACGTTCTGATGTGTGGTCCTCCAATCATCTTTGTGGTACCATTCAAGTCAACATTCTGATGTGTGGTCCTCCATCCATCTTTGTGGTACCATTCAAGTCAACATTCTGATGTGTGGTCCTCCATCCATCTTTGTGGTACCATTTGAAAGTTGACATTTAAATTTGAATCCCATTTTAGTGCATTTATCAGCCACAACATTCAAGAGCATCTTGTGTCTCAACCGATGGGGGGCACAACACAAACCCCTTAGATGATGTCAAATGCAGTAGATAAAGATAAAACACATGCAAATATGAAACAAATCAGAGTTAACTTGTTCAGTTAATTGAGGTTTAAGGTAAAAACATGTACTAAAGTGCCTTCAGAAAGTATTCATACCCCTTGACTTATTCCAATTCAAAATTGATAAAATTTATCATTTTTCTCACCCATCAACACACAATACCCCATAATGACTAAGTGAAAACATGTTTTTAGAAATGTTTGCAAATGTATTGAAAATTAAATACAGAAATATTTCATTTATATAAGTATTCACACCCCTGAGTTAAGGACATTACATCAAAGTTGGATCAGCCTGTAGTGTGGTTTTCCACTTTCATTTTGAGTGTGACTCCAAATCCAGACCTCCATGGGTTGATAAATTGGATTTCCATTGATTATTTTTGTGTGATTTTGTTGTCAGCACATTCAACTATGTAAAGAAAAAAGTATTTAATAAGATTATTTCTTTCATTCAGATCTAGGATGTGTTGTTTAAGTGTTCCCTTTATTTTTTTGAGCAGTGTATAAAAACAGCATTTTACATTGGCGCATGATGTTCAGAAAATATTTTGCCTCCAATACCGCCGGTGATTAGCGCTACAATTTACAAAATTACTATTCGAAAACATTGGTAAAATATAATATTGTCATTCAAAGAATTCTAGATTAACAACTCGTGAATGGAACCGAATTGCCAGATTTCAAAATAACTTTACTGGGAAATCACACTTTGCAACAATCTGAGTACTGTGCTCAGAAAAATACGCTAGGCGATACAGACCAGCGCCATCTTGGAACCATCTACAATCATAAATACTATTCGAAATATTCACTTACCTTTGATAATCTTCATCAGAAGGCACTTCCAGGCATCCCAGGTCCACAACAAATGTTGTTTTGTTCGATAAAGTTCATAATTTATGTCGAAATAGCTCCTTGTTGTTTCCACGTTCTGTAAGCTACTCCAAATGTACGAAGCGCGCGGAACATGTCGCCACAAAAAGTACAAAAAAATCTATTTACGTTCGTTCAAACATGTCAAACGTTGTATAGCATAAATCTTTAGGGCCTTTTCAATCAGAACTTCAATAATATTCAAAGCGGACGATTGCATTGTCTTATAAAACGTTTCGGAACAAAACATTCCCCACATGCACGCGCGCCATAGTAGTAATGGCCATCCGCTTGTGACCAAGTTTCCAGGCTTCTCGTTCGGTCTGTTTTTACCGGAGAAGACTCAAACCACGTTGTGAAGACTGTTGACATCTCGTGGAAGCCTTAGGAAGTGCTAAATGAGTAACCAGTCCCTGTGTGTTTCATAGGCAAAGGCTTGAAAGTGATTCCACACATCAGATTTCCACTTCCTGTCAGGATTTGTCTCAGGGTTTTGACTGCCATATGAGTTCTGTTATACTTACAGACACCATTCAAACAGTTTTAGAAACTTCAGAGTGTTTTCTATCCAAATCTACTAATAATATGCATATTCTAAATGGCCCGAGTAGTAGGCCATTTAATTTGGGTACGTTTTTCATCCGGCCGTGAAAATACTGCCCCCTACCCTAGAGAAGTTAAGTCTGCACAGACAACTAATTACCTTTTATACACTATATGCTGACTGCCACATATACAAAGGATGTGCTTGTTTATAAAAGCGTTGAACCGGCACTGGTCGTTGAGCTTCTCAACTATGCACTGTTGAGAGGATAGTTGATTCTCCGTTTTAGCTAATCTTATAATAAAGTGTTGTTTGAAATAATCTGCAGTCTTTCTTCCTTTGATTAGATATTCCACAACACGTTGCATCAACCAATGGTTCCATGCCACGTCTTGGACTGTGCAGTCAGGCACCAGATTGTTATAACATATGATGTGGTAAGCTGATACGTAAAACATCTATCCAGGTGTTGAAAGATCTGGCAGGAGTCCGCAACGTCTGAGCAGAGGAACTCGCCCAACCTGTTATTGATGCTGTGTTCATATCAAGTAGGAAGCTCAGAAAATACTACTTGTAAACTGGGAGCAATGAGTTGTGTGCCTTCATGTATTTTGAACTAGTTGAGAACACATTGGATATTGGCAAACAAGCTGCATCAACCATAAACTGAAAGTACAGCTGTCATGCTGCTTAATACATTATAGTGTTCAACAACCATATTGATAGACTGTTTTTATAAATATTGTTTTGTTGTTTCATTTAGCTAATGACAATGCTGTTATGGAGGTAATGTCTTCAGTATGAGAAGTTAGAGTTCAGCATGATGATAGACAAGTCTCCCACTAATAACCAGGTGGAGGGGCGTTCCAGTGGATTGATAGATGAGTCTCCCACTAATAACCAGGTGGAGGGGCGTTCCAGTGGATTGATAGAGTCTCCCACTAATAACCAGTTAGAGGAGCGTCCAGTGGATTGATAGATGAGTCTCCCACTAATAACCAGTTAGAGGGGCGTTCCAGTGGATTGATAGATGAGTCTCCCACTAATAACCAGTTAGAGGGGCGTTCCAGTGGATTGATAGATGAGTCTCCCACTAATAACCAGTTAGAGGAGCGTCCAGTGGATTGATAGATGAGTCTCCCACTAATAACCAGTTAGAGGGGCGTTCCAGTGGATTGATAGATGAGTTTCCCACTAATAACCAGGTGGAGGGGCGTTCCAGTGGATTGATAGATGAGTTTCCCACTAATAACCAGGTGGAGGGGCGTTCCAGTGGATTGATAGATGAGTCTCCCACTAAAAACCAGTTAGAGGGGCGTTCCAGTGGATTGATAGATGAGTCTCCCACTAATAACCAGATAGAGGGGCGTTCCAGTGGATTGATAGATGAGTCTCCCACTAATAACCAGTTAGAGGGGCGTTCCAGTGGATTGATAGATGAGTCTCCCACTAATAACCAGTTAGAGGAGCGTTCCAGTGGATTGATAGATGAGTTTCCCACTAATAACCAGGTGGAGGGGCGTTCCAGTGGATTGATAGATGAGTTTCCCACTAATAACCAGGTGGAGGGGCGTTCCAGTGGATTGATAGATGAGTTTCCCACTAATAACCAGTTAGAGGAGCGTCCAGTGGATTGATAGATGAGTCTCCCACTAATAACCAGTTAGAGGGGCGTTCCAGTGGATTGATAGATGAGTCTCCCACTAATAACCAGTTAGAGGAGCGTCCAGTGGATTGATAGATGAGTCTCCCACTAATAACCAGTTAGAGGGGCGTTCCAGTGGATTGATAGATGAGTTTCCCAATTATAACCAGGTGGAGGGGCGTTCCAGTGGATTGATAGATGAGTTTCCCACTAATAACCAGGTGGAGGGGCGTTCCAGTGGATTGATAGATGAGTCTCCCACTAAAAACCAGTTAGAGGGGCGTTCCAGTGGATTGATAGATGAGTCTCCCACTAATAACCAGTTAGAGGAGCGTCCAGTGGATTGATAGATGTCTCCCACTAATAACCAGTTAGAGGAGCGTCCAGTGGATTGATAGATGAGTCTCTCACTAATAACCAGTTAGAGGGGCGTTCCAGTGGATTGATAGATGAGTTTCCCACTTATAACCAGGTGGAGGGGCGTTCCAGTGGATTGATAGATGAGTTTCCCACTAATAACCAGGTGGAGGGGCGTTCCAGTGGATTGATAGATGAGTCTCCCACTAAAAACCAGTTAGAGGGGCGTTCCAGTGGATTGATAGATGAGTCTCCCACTAATAACCAGATAGAGGGGCGTTCCAGTGGATTGATAGATGAGTCTCCCACTAATAACCAGTTAGAGGGGTGTTCCAGTGGATTGATAGATGAGTCTCCCACTAATAACCAGTTAGAGGGGCGTTCCAGGCATCCAGTGGATTTATGTCTAACTTTTTTCATCCCAACTGACATGAGAGAAGTTAGGAAGCCACCATGTTACTTTGACCTGTCTTGAGTTTTCAGATGAGTCCAGATAAAGGAGAGGAGGCCACTTCAGATTGTTGTGATGCACCCATAGTCCTGTTCTCTCAGCATCATACAGTAGTAACAACAGAATGATTAGTGTCCTGTTCTCTCAGCATCATACAGTAGTAACAACATAGAATGATTAGTGTCCTGTTCTCTCAGTATCATACAGTAGTAACAACATAGAATGATTAGTATCCTGTTCTCTCAGTATCATACAGTAGTAAGAACATAGAATGATTAGTGTCCTGTTCTCTCAGTATCATACAGTAGTAACAACAGAATGATTAGTGTCCTGTTCTCTCAGCATCATACAGTAGTAACAACAGAATGATTAGTGTCCTGTTCTCTCAGTATCATACAGTAGTAACAACAGAATGATTAGTGTCCTGGTCTCTCAGTATTATACAGTAGTAACAACAGAATGATTAGTGTCCTGGTCTCTCAGTATCATACAGTAGTAACACAGAATGATTAGTGTCTGATCATAAGGTGTAACGTAAACGCAGAGAGTCAGGAAGCAAGTGCAGTTAGTGAGTTTAATGTTGAGGAACATGGACCGATACAAAACAAGAGAAGTGTTTAAAATAGAAACATAACCAGTACTGACTGATGGGAGATAACAACAGAGTGTCTAACATAGAAACATAACCAGTACTGACTGATGGGAGATAACAACAGAGTGTCTAACATAGAGACATAACCAGTACTGACTGATGGGAGATAACAACAGAGTGTCTAACATAGAAACATAACCAGTACTGACTGATGGGAGATAACAACAGAGTGTCTAACATAGAAACATAACCAGTACTGACTGATGGGAGATAACAACAGAGTGTCTAACATAGAAACATAACCAGTACTGACTGATGGGAGATAACAACAGAGTGTCTAACATAGAGACATAACCAGTACTTACTGATGGGAGATAACAACAGAGTGTCTAACATAGAAACATAACTAGTACAGCCTGATGGGAGATAACAACAGAATGTCTAACATAGAAACATAACCAGTACTTACTGATGGGAGATAACAACAGTGTGTCTAACATAGAAACATAACTAGTACAGCCTGATGGGAGATAACAACAGAATGTCTAACATAGAAACATAACCAGTACTTACTGATGGGAGATAACAACAGTGTCTAACATAGAAACATAACCAGTACAGCCTTCTTCCATCTATTACTGTACTGCCATATTGTGATCAATATTAAAACATTTCCACCTCTCTTCTTCCATCTATTACTGTACTGCCATATTGTGATCAGTATTAAAACATTTCCACCTCTCTTCTTCTATCTATTACTGTACTGTCATATTGTGATCAGTATTAAAACATTTCCACCTCTCTTCTTCCATCTATTCCTGTACTGTCATATTGTGATCAGTATTAAAACATTTCCACCTCTCTTCTTCCATCTATTACTGTACTGTCATATTGTGATCAATATTAAAACATTTACACCTCTCTTCTTCCATCTGGTTGATGAACCTTTATTAGTCACATCAGTCACATCATTTCATTCAGTTGAATTGAGTTCATACAGAAACCAGATTGTTGTGTTAAGAATGTGACAAATAAATATTCTACAATATTTACAAACACCAAGAAGCCCAATAACAACCAGATCAGTGATGTGTAAATGAAACCAGTTTTTACAACACAGTGTGGTGATTCATTCTATTAATGACTATTAACTTAGGTGGTGTATAATCATGAATATTTAGATATAATAATAACATTTTATCTCATGACTAAAGAGATATTCCACATTGTTGCTCCAGTGTGTCTTACTGAACATGACCCTGATTAGAGTGAAACATCACATTGTGTTTGACAGAGACACTGAGGTGTCATACCAAAGCCTAAACCCTGGATAGAGGGGCTCAGTGAATGTGGAGGTGAATGTGATCAGGTGGGTCAGTGTGTCAGAGGAGGCTCTAAAGAAGGACAGAGTGCCGGCTGGCCAGTCCAGATACACTCCTACTCTGTGGGAGCTGGAGGAGGGGACGTCTATGGTAGTGGGATTATTATTGTGCCAAACCGTGTAACTGTTGTCAGAGCAGTCCAGACTCCAGGACTTGTCATTGTATCCAAGACAACAGTCATTAACCCCTCCTCTCCTGCTGATTCCTTTATATGTCACTCCTATGTAAGCCCCTCTCCCACTCCACTCTGCCTCCCAGTAACAGCGCCCAGTCAGACCCTCTCTACACAGCACCTGTTCACAGTCCTCAAATCTCTCTGGGTGATCAGGATACGGCTGCTCCTCTCTCCTACATGTCACCTTTCTGTTCTCCTCAGACAGAGAGAGGAGTCTGTTTACTGTGTTTGGGTCCAGTGTGAGATCACAGACATCTGATGGATGAAACCAGGTATATCACAAATCATCTTCATACTACATCAGAATGTTAATGTTTCTAGGTATTAAAAGACAAAGGAAAGGTTATCTAAGATGGTTATCTAGATGAAGCCATATATTATACAGTATAGTATATGGAGCCATACATTATATAGTAAATGGAGCCAGTCTAATTAGTGTAACCACACATACATAGATCACTTAACAAGCTCTGAAAAATGATTTTTCTTTGAATCAACTTGAAATTAGACTGAGTAATAACAGGATAATTCTGAACATTAGTCAACACTCACATTTTCTAAGCCATGGTTTGATTGTTAACACTCCATCAGGTTTCACACTGGAAGGGGAGCAGGAGAACAGACAGTAAATGTACTCTCTCTCTCTCTCTCTCTCTCTCTCTCTCTCTCTCTCTCTCTCTCTCTCTCTCTCTCTCTCTCTCTCTCTCTCAGCATATCACATTTTCCATGTGGTGGTAAGTAAAATGTCAGGTTTAAAGTACATTTAAATGAACATTCAAAACCTTACCTGATAACTATCAATTATGAAACCTAACCTGTTAACTATCAATTATGAAACCTAACCTGTTAACTATCAATTATGATACCTAACCTGATAACTATCAATTATGATACCTAACCTGATAACTATCAATTATGATACCTAACCTGATAACTATCAATTATGATACCTAACCTGATAACTATCAATTATGATACCTAACCTGATAACTATCAATTATGATACCTAACCTGATAACTATCAATTATGATACCTAACCTGATAACTATCAATTATGATACCTAACCTGATAACTATCAATTATGATTCCTAACCTGATAACTATAAATTATGATACCTAACCTGTTAACTATCAATTATGATACCTAACCTGATAACTATCAATTATGATACCTAACCTGTTAACTATCAATTATGATACCTAACCTGATAACTATCAATTATGATACCTAACCTGATAACTATCAATTATGATACCTAACCTGTTAACTATCAATTCTGATACCTAACCTGTTAACTATCAATTATCATAACAAACCCAAACGCAGAAAAATGTCTTACAGTATGTCACTCATCAACAGATCGACACATGTACATACTTGAGTTTCTCCAGTCTGCAGTGTGGATCCTCCAGTCCAGCAGAGAGCAGTCTGACTCCTGAGTCTCCTGGGTGATTGTAGCTCAGGTCCAGCTCTCTCAGGTGTGAGGGGTTTGACCTCAGAGCTGAGACCAGAGAAGCACAGCCTTCCTCTGTAACTAAACAGCCTGACAGCCTGCAAAGAGTACAATTATTTTGAAAAGAAAGAGTGGCAGCTGTATACTGTATATTTTGCAACTTTCAGAAATAGTTTCCTGTCCCCTGCCAAATCCATCTGTACATGGATTGATCTTCACAATATCTTATGTAGAGCTTGAGAAAATTTTACACATTTTCAAAAAGTAAATGGCTTCATATACTATACTGTATAATGTATGGCTCCATACACTGTATAACGTATGGCTCCATATACTATACCGCTTAATGTATGGCTCCATATACTATACTGTATAATGTATGTCTCCATATACTATATAATGTATGGCTCCATATACTATACTGTATAATGTCTGGCTCCATACACTATATAATGTATGGCTACATATACTATACTGTATAATGTATGGCTCCATATACTATATAATGTATGGCTCCATATAATATACTGTATAATGTATGGCTCCATATAGTATAACATGTATGGCTCCATATACTATATTGTATAATGTATGGCTCCATATATTATACTGTATTATGTATGGCTCCATATACTATACTACATAATGTATGGCTCCATATACTCTACTGCATAATGTATGGCTCCATATACTATACTGCATAATGTATGGCTCCATATACTATATAATGTATGGCTTCATATACTATATAATGTATGGCTTCATATATTATACTGCATAATGCATGGCTCCATATACTATACTGCATAATGTATGGCTTCATATACTATATAATGTATGGCTTCATATACTCTACTGTATAATGTATGGCTCCATATACTATATAATGTATGGCTTCATATAATCTACTGTATAATGTATGGCTTCATATACTATATAATGTATGGCTTCATATACTATACTGTATAATGTATGGCTCCATATACTATACTGCATAATGTATGGTTCCATATACTATACTGCATAATGTATGGCTCCATATACTATACTGCATAATGTATGGCTCCATATACTTTACTGCATAATGTTTTGCTACATATACTATACTGCATAATGTATGGCTCCATATACTATACTGCATACTGTATGGCTCCATATACTATACTGCATAATGTATGGCTCTATATACTATACTGCATAATGTATGGCTCCATATGCTATATAATGTATGGCTTCATATACTACATAATGTATGGCTTCATATACTATATAATGTATGGCTTCATATACTGCATAATGTATGGCTCCATATACTATATAATGTATGGCTTCATATACTGCATAATGTATGGCTCCATATACTATACTGCATAATGTATGGCTCCATATACTGTCAGTCAAAGGTCAGATGGTGAGGTATCAAATTGTCATTGTATTGTGTATTTAGGCCCTTTGTTAACATGTGGATCTGGTGAAAAGTTATCACTTGTTGACCAACTACAGGAATACTGACCTCAGAGTCTCCAGTTTACAGTGGGGATTCCCCAGTCCAGCAGAGAGCAGCTTCACTCCTGAATCCTTCAGGTCATTGTTACTCAGGTCCAGCTCTCTCAGGTGTGAGGGGTTTGACCTCAGAGCTGAGACCAGAGAAGCACAGCCTTCCTCTGTGACTCCACAGAGTGACAACCTGTAAAGAGTTTAACATGATATTAATCACACTGCAACTATTTGGCAGTGAATAGAGAGATTGGTAGCTGTATATATTTATATTCAGTGGGGTCGTGAATTATTAATAAAGATGAGTAAAAAATACTATAAAATAAAAAACATACAAATACTGAACTCCATAAACTACATGACCAAAAGTATGTGGACACCTGCTCGTCAAACATCTCATTCCAAAGCATGGGAAATAATATGGAGTGCCCCCCCCCCTTGCTGCTATAACAGCCTCCACTCTTCTGGGAAGGCTTTCCACTAGATGTTGGAACATTGCTGCAGGGACTTGCTTCCATTCAGTCACAAGAGCATTAGGTAGGTCGGGCACTGATGATGGGTGATTAGGCCTGGCTCGCAGTCGGCGTTCCAATTCATCCCAAAGGTGGTCGATGGGGTTGATGTCAGAGTTCTGTGCAGGCCAGTCAAGTTCTTCCACACCGATCTTGACAAACTATTTCTGTGTGCACGGGGGCATTGTCATGCTGAAACAGGAAAGGGCCTTCCCCAAACTGTTGCCACAAAGTTGGAAGCACAGAATCGTCTAGAATGTCATTGTATACTTCAGCATTAAGATTTCCCTTCACTGGAACTAAGGGTCTAGCCTCAAACATGAAAAACAGTCCCAGACCATTGTTCCACTTCCATCAAACTTTACAGATGTCATTGTCCATTCGGGGCGGGTAGCATTCTCCTGGCAACCACCAAAACCAGTCCAATGCTGGCGAGCTTTACACCACTCCAGCCAACACGTGGCATTGTGCATGATGATCTTAGGCTTGTGTGCGGCTGCTTGGCCATGGAAACCCATTTCATAAAGCTCCTGACAAACAGTTATTGTGCTGACGTTCCTTCCAGAGGCAGTTTGGAACCTGGTAGTGAGTGTTGCAACCGAGGACAGACGATTTTTACACGCTATGCACTTCAGCATTCGGCAGTTACGTTCTGTGAGCTTGTGTGGCCTACCACTTTGAGTCATTGTTGCATCTAGACATTTCCACTTCACAATAACAGCACTTACAGTTGACCGGGGCAGCTTTCGCAGGGTAGAAATTTGACGAACTGACTTGTTGGAAAGGTGGCATCCTATGACGGTGCCACGTTGAAAGTCACTGAGTTCTTCAGTAAGGCCATTCTACTGCCAATGTTTCTTTATGGAGATTGCATGGCAGTGTGTTCGATTTTATACACCTGTCAGCAACGGGTGTGGCTGTAAAAGCCAAATCCACTAATTTGAAGTTGTGTCCATATACTTTTGTATAGATAGTGTATATTGTATGCTACATATTTGTTTTACAAATGACATTATTTTATACTAATACAGTTGCTCTGAGAAATAGATTTAATTTAACAAGTAACAAAAAAAGATAGAGGTGAACGTTTTTGGATCCCCTGTTTTCATCCCACCAAAACAACTCTTACACTAAAAGGGCGTTATCATAATTTTAACAATTTCATCATTTCATTCCAACCTCATAGTGTGGAAATATATAGGAAATACAGGTAAATCATGTTTTTGACTGCATTGGGCCTTTAAAATGCATTCTCTCTACAAGCAATCTCTCATTCATATAAAATATTGTAATTGTCATGTAATCTAGTTTGTCTATACGTAAGAACAATCACAATGAACGGTTTAACTTAATAAAGGCATGTTTACTGCTAACTTGACATGGTTTCATATTACAAGAAACATATCAGAGAGGTGCCCACTGGCCCTCATTAGCATATGGCCAATCAGATGATGTTATGCAAATAACAAATAACACCAGAGTAATGATAATGAATACATTTTCTTCCAAACGTCTCTGCCAATAACAGCTAGTTTTCAGTTTTTCCCTCCCCACTCAGACCACTCCCAGACAGTCCTAGCTAAATTATTCCTTGAGAAATTGCTCTTTGCTATTTTTTGTTTATTTTTACAATTTAAATTGAAAACAATCACAGTAAGGTACTTCTTACCCAGAGATTTGTATTTATTTATTTTTATTTAACCTGTGTTTAACTAGGTAAGTTAGTTAAGAACAAATTCTTATTTACAATGACGGCATAGGAACAGTGGGTTTACTGCCTTGTTCAGGGGCAGAATGACAGATTTTTACCTTGTCAGCTCAGGGATTCGATCTATTGAGATAAAAATGGCTGCATTGGACCTTTAAAACTGTAGAGTTTAAGCACAGTCTACATATACTGAGGTATCAAATTTACATTGCATTGAGTATAATACTGAGTTTGTTAACACTCAGATCTGGTGAACAGTTATCTCTTAATGACCAAACACAGGAACACTGATGTCATGACGTTGGCCTGTGGGTAAGGTTTATGACCCCCCCATAAATACCTTTCTCCCTTCCCTCTCTCTCTGACTCTACTGAAGGACTCTTGAATAGCCTTTGTTAAACATAGAGAGTCTGGGAACATCAAACAAGTGGGGGGAAAGGAACCATATTTCGGTAATAGAACCAGTTGAAAATATGCGTTGGTACTTAACTTGTTATGGATAGGGGGCAGTATTTTCACGGCCGGACAAAAAACGTACCCGATTTAATCTGATTATTACTCCTGCCCAGAAACTAGAATATGCATATAATTATTAGCTTTGGATAGAAAACACTCCAAAGTTTCTAAAACTGTTTAAATGGTGTCTGTGAGTATAACAGAACTCATTTGGCAGGCCAAAACCTGAGAAGATTCCAAACAGGAAGCGCTCTCTCTGACCATTTCATGGCCTTATTGATCATCTCTAACAAAAACAGGGGATCTCTGGCATGACGTGACACTTCCTACGGCTCCCATAGGCTCTCAGAACCCGGGAAAAAGCTGAATGACGTAATTCCAAGCCCTGGCTGAAACACATTATCGCCTTTGGTAAGTGCTCTATCAGAGGGCCATCAGACTGAGGCTCGTGCACGAGACGACCCCATGTTTTTATTCTTTCGTCTTTGAACGGATAAAACGACTCCCGGTCGGAATATTATTGCTTTTTTACGAGAAAAATAGCATAAAAATTGATTTTAAACAACGGTTGACATGCTTCGAAGTACGGTAATGGAATATTTAGACACTCCTAGGACATTATGTTATACAATACATGCATGTTTTGTTCAATCAAGTTCATATTTATATCAAAAACCAGCTTTTTACATTAGCATGTGACTAGCATGTGACTAGCATTCCCACCGAACACTTCCGGTGAATTTACTAAATTACTCACGATAAACGTTCACAAAAAACATAACAATTATTTTAAGAATTATAGATACAGAACTCCTCTATGCACTCGCTATGTCCAATTTTAAAATAGCTTTTCGGTGAAAGCACATTTTGCAATATTCTCAGTAGATAGCCCGGCATCACAGGGCTAGCTATTTAGACACCCAGCAAGTTTAGCCCTCACCAAAGTCAGATTTACTATAAGAAAAATGTTACTACCTTTGCTGTCTTCGTCAGAATGCACTCCCAGGACTTCTACTTCAATAACAAATGTTGGTTTGGTCCCAAATAATCCATAGTTATATCCAAATAGCGGCGTTTTGTTCATGCGTTCAAGACACTATGCGAATGGTATAGAAGGGTGACGAGCACGACGCATTCGTGACAAAAAAATTCTAAATATTCCATTACCGTACTTCGAAGCATGTCAACCGCTGTTTAAAATCAATTTTTATGCAATTTTTCTCGTAAAAAAGCGATAATATTCCGACCGGGAGTGGTGGTTTTCGTTCAAAGAGAGAGAAAATAAAAACATCTCGTGCCCTCGTGCACGAGCCCCAGTCTGATGGTCCTCTGACAGGCCACTATCCAAAAGCGCTAATGTGTTTCAGGCAGGGGCTGCCTCGATATCATTCAGCTTTTTCCCGGGTTCTGAGAGCCTATGGGAGCCGTAGGAAGTGTCACGTTACAGCAAAGATCCTCAGTCTTCAATAAAAAGAGCCAAGATGAACAAGAACTTGTCAGACAGGCTCTTCCTGTAAGGAATCTTCTCAGGTTTTTGCCTGCCATATGAGTTCTGTTATACTCACAGACACCATTCAAACAGTTTTAGAAACTTTAGGGTGTTTTCTATCCAAAGCCAATAATTATATGCATATTCTAGTTACTGGGCAGGAGTAGTAATCAGATTAAATCGGGTACGTTTTTTATCCGGCCGTGTAAATACTGCCCCCTATCCCCAACAGGTTAATTGCAGAGAAAGGATTTTATAGAGTAGCATGTCATATCACTTAATCCGGCATAGCCAAAGACACGACACTGACCTGAGAGTCTCCAGTTTACAGTGGGGATTCCCCAGTCCAGCAGAGAGCAGCTTCACTCCTGAATCCTTCAGGTCATTGTTACTCAGATCCAGCTCTCTCAGATATGAGGAGTTTGAGCTGAGAACTGAGGCCAAAACTTCACAGGATGTGTCTGTGAGTTTACAACCAGTGAGTCTGCCAACACAGAGTTAATACCATGAGAGACAGGTTGTGTTATAATCCATGATGTAGTGGTAAAAAAGTGGTGGGTGTTGGGTAAACGCTGATTGCTGTTAACAGAGAATAAAGTAAAGCTCCCCATATACTTCAATACATTTTCCCACAAAAGATGCGTAAATGCTCATGCAAAATGAAAAAGATGTGTAAACTGCATTTACTTGCGTTTACCCTCCACTGATTATAATGCTATGCTTAGCTTACACTATTACCCAGACACAACTAATGTGTACACTGTGCATACATGGCTCATTGTTTTCTCTAATTGTTTTTTATATAAACATTTCTTCAAGAGTTTTCAGCTGATAGAAAATCAAGTCAGCCAATAACCTTGTTTTTATCCAACCATTTGTATTCAAGTAAAGTACATTTCTGATAAAACAGTAATGAAATGCTAGATGGAAATAGCATCCCACTGGGCAAAAACTGATTGATCAATGGGATGATATTGAATCAACGTTGAAAACTGAATGGATTCGCAAAAAATCATCAAAGTAAGGGCATTTTGTATTTTTTTAACCCAACTTTTAACCTAAATCCAATAACATGGTGACATTTGTTATTCATTTCATGTTGAATTTACGGTTAGTTGAGAACTCAGCTAAATGTAAATCAAAACTAGATATTGAACTGGCGCCAATGCCCAGTGGGATATTTGTCGTAAATTTTCCTAAATGTCAACAAAATAATTTACTCTAGACAGGAGTGGATAATGTTTGCCAGTAAAATAGCACATGGGACCAGTAGTGGACACGCTTTGTTGCGCAAATGTTGCTAGAATCAGGGGTGCAACTTTCACTGGGGACGGGGGGACATTTCCCCCTACATTCTGAAATTGCATTTTTGTACCCCCCCAGTTTTATCATTGGAATGGGGTTAAAAACGAGGCAACAGTGTGCTTTAGGACCATGCGGACGCCTCTGAGTTGTCGGGTAGGCTGTTTGGAGTGTTTATCCAACTGGATTATACCCCTCCCCCCAACACTTCCAAAACCAAAGTTGCACCCCTGGCTAGAATAACCATCATGTCGAAATAAACTGCAGCCACATTAACTCACACTAGGACTTGGAAAATCATGCAGTTTATTAGTCTACAGATTAAATAAATTATGATTAACTTCACAGGTTTGTGAAAGTGCACAGTGATGAACTTGATCTAAAAAAATTATCTCATCATGAACCCTCTGCACTGTATCTGCCAGTCGTTGGCTAGAGTGCATGTGACCAGACAAGTGGGAAAATGTTCTGATATCGCTAGACTTTGTGGCAAAACCATCGACAGAAACTCATAGAAACTCAAATAACTTCTGTTTTTTATTTGGTAAATGAAAAATTATAGGTGCATTTTTCTAGGGAAAGCAAATTGGTCGACTAGATTGTGAAGAAAATATTATTCCCAATAGTACCAAACTCTAAACTAAAGAGCTATCCCAGCAACCCCTGCTGTTTAAACCCAAAGCCACAGCACCCGCTATCCGCTAGTCATTAAATTAAGGTGACAAACTCTTATTAGAAACACATGGATTTTCTCACCAAATTAAAAACCGTAAGCTTCACTGTCTAAACACATATGGTGTGGACTATGTGTGCCTGGTAAACACATGTGGATCTGGTGAACAGTTATCACTTGTTGACCAACTACAGGAATACTGACCTCAGAGTCTCCAGTCTGCAGTGGGGATTCCCCAGTCCAGCAGAGATCAGCTTCACTCCTGAATCCTTCAGGTCATTGTTACTCAGGTCCAGCTCTCTCAGATATGAGGAGTTTGAGCTGAGAACTGAGGCCAAAACTTCACAGGATGTGTCTGTGAGTTTACAGCCATTGAGTCTGTCAACATAGAATAAATACCATGAGAGACAGGTTGTAATAAAATGTTATGCTTAGCTTCCCCTGCTTACACTGTTACACCTGCCCGACTAATATGTCCCCAGTGCATTGCTTTCTGATCAGTTTGTATTATATTATGTTCAAGAGTTTCAGCTATTAAAAATACTGCTGCTCCCACATACAGTAAGTTTGAGTACTTACAGAGCCTTTCTGCGGCACCTCACAGCTGGGAGCAGTCTCCTACGACCCTCCTGTGTTGTCTTGTATTCTTTTAGGTCAAACACATCCAGAACCTCCTCTGATATCTGCAGCATGTAGGCCAGCGCTGAACACTGAGCAAGTGTGAGGTTTATCGATCTTTTCTCTGACCTCAAGTACTCTTGGATTTCCTCCTGTACTGAATGTTCTTTCATCTCTATCAGACAGTGGAAGAGATTAATCCACCTCTCAGGGGAGATGTTCTTCCTCTGCATCACCTTAAGGGATCGGATTGTTTTCTGGACGCTCTCTGGACTGCTTTCTGTCTGTGTCACCAGACCTCGTAGGAGTTTCTGATTGGACTCCACTGACATGCCATGAAGGAAGCGGACAAATAGGTCCAGGTGTCCATTCTTACTCTCCAAGGCTTTATCCACGGTACTCTTCAGCAGCTCATGCAAGGTTAGCTCTTCAGACTTTCTCTTGAAGAAGGGCTTCAGTGCATCCATGTTCTTGCTTGTGTAACAATGGTACATGTAGACAGCTGAGAGAAACTCCTGAATGCTTAGATGTACAAAGCAGTACACCACTCTCTGAAATAACACAGACTCTTCTTTAAAGATGTGTGTGCACACTCCTGAGTACAGTGATGCTTCTTTGACATCAATGCCGCACACGTTCAGGTCTTCTTCATAGAACATGAGATTACCCTTCTCCAGATTTTCAAACGCCAGCTTCCCCAGCTTCAAAAGAACTTCCTTATGTGACTCCATGAGCTCCATGAGCTCCTCTTGATCCATCTCATCTCTTCCATGATACTTCTGGTTCTTCAGGCTGGTCTGAATGAGCACGAAGAGTGTGAACATCTCAGTCAGAGTCGTGGGCATCTCTTCTCTCTTATGTTTCAACATGTGTTCAAGGACTATTGCAGAAATCCAACAGAAGACTGGAATGTGGCACATGATGTGGAGGCTCCTTGATGTCTTTATGTGTGAGATGATTCTGCTGGCCAGGTCCTCATCACTGAATCTCTTCCTGAAGTACTCCTCCTTCTGTGGGTCATTGAACCCTCGTACCTCTGTCACCTGGTCAACACACTGAGGGGGGATCTGATTAGTTGCTGCTGGTCGGGACGTTATCCAGAGGAGAGCAGAGGGAAGCAGATTTCCCTTGATGAGGTTTGTCAGCAGAACATCTACAGATGATGTCTGGGTGACATCAGACACATTTTCATTGTGCTGGAAATCCAATGGAAGTCTGCTTTCATCCAAACCATCAAAGATGAACATAGCTTTACAGGCAGTGAGTTTCTTTGCATTGCCTATGTCTAGTTCTGTGTGGAAGTCATTTAAAAGTCTGAGAAGACTGTACTGGCGATCT